>NC_133793.1:3887986-3902348 GCF_003597395.2 Chelonoidis abingdonii
TATCGCGTAGTGTAGACGTGGCCAAAGTGCAGGGCAATGAAGAACTGGGCCTGTTATCTTCAATGGGAGCAGGACCTAATGTTGCCGATCAGACCTATGAGCAACCAAAATACAAGCTCAAGAAAAAAAGATGTAAAGACTTTGAAATTGTGCATTAAGGAATTCTACCTTGTAAGACGTTGTTGGAGTTAACCGTGGGCTGGGCAGCAGGGGCACTTGCTAGGGATACCACATTTGCTATAACTGGAGTTGAATCCTTCCTTAGAGAAGGAGGGCCTGATGAAGAAGTTGGAGTCATGGAAAGGTTTGCTGTTTAGAATGAGCGGAAGAAATCGAGAGTAAGCATTAATATTACTGATAACAGGGCGTATTCATAGCTATCTGACATATTATGCAAGATCCACCCTCCACTCCAATAAATACACAAGTTTTTAACTATAAGAGTGTAAGTATCAACTGCAGGTTTTTAATTTAGATTAAAAAAATCTGTTTCTTTAATTTCCATATGCAAACCATGCTACGCAGTCAGTGGGACATCTCAAAAGTTGATAACAGCATGAAAGGGCCTATTTGTATTATTATGTTTTATTTCATAAGTGCTGTGGGGCCAACTG
The DNA here is from genome assembly GCF_003597395.2 of Chelonoidis abingdonii. Lineage (NCBI taxonomy): Eukaryota > Metazoa > Chordata > Testudines > Testudinidae > Chelonoidis > Chelonoidis abingdonii. Next base: position 3,888,601 of record NC_133793.1, read on the forward strand.
AGAAAAGGACCTCATTGTGCTAGGCACTGAACAAACAGTAGTATAAGAGACAGTCCATGCCCCAAAATCCTTATTAGCTAAATAACTCAGGTGAATTGTAACACTGCCCTACGAGACTCTTCACTGTCAAAGGCTGGTTTAAGTCCTTGACATTCATAATCTCCATGTTTACCATATTTCACCAAAGATACTGTTTCCAGCAGTCTCTGGTACTACCCCGGGCACGTAAGGCCAGATTGTCAGAAGTGTTGTCCACCTGTAGCACATCTGTTTCAGATGAAGTTGAAGGTAATCTGAACTTCTGAAAATCAGGGCCCTGGTACCTATCGCTATCCTTTCTACTTAACACACACTTACTGACAAACTTTACACTAGACCAGGAGTGTCAAATGTTTTAGTAACATTTAGTATAAATTAATTACTGAGTTACATATTGCCCTCAATCCACAGCAAAAGTCCCACTGCTATCAATAGGAGATTTGCACAAGGATCAAGGGTAGAATATGGCCTGGAAGCATACAATCCACTAATATTTATTATCTGGTGAGTAACTTACAGTGTTGCAGTCGCTATCATTCACTGGCAGAATATGCCCCTCTTTAGCACCACTACTATTTCTTCCCTTTGTTTCTCTTCCTCTTCCTGTCTTCCTCCCCTCTAACACTTCATTCCCTACGGCAACTCACAGTTCCTATTCCTTGGGGATGAACTGTCATCCTCCTTCCCATTCCATCTGCTCAAATAATCAGTGAGGAATAGCTACAGCTTACATCAAGCTTAACACTAATATTTTAAGAGTCAACATCTAATCAAACTGGAGCTCAGAGTCATTGTTTCAAAATGTCTTCAGATTTGGGAAGACAACCGAGCACTGGTTAAATTGAGTTCACATTTGAAAGTCTGTCTTCATAATCATGAAGTTTACAAATGCGTATTTTTTAAATGAATACTTAGATTCTGCCAAATATGATGCTGCCATGTAGGCTGCTTGAAGAAAATCAGGTGCCTGACATCTCTGCAACAGATATTACACTAATCTAACGTGCTTTTGCAAACAGGGACACTCAAAAGTAATTTTTAATTTGTCTCGTTTTCTCTACATTGAGCATTTGTATCTACTTAACATGTAGAGAAATCTTGTTTCTCCGCTACAGAGATTAAAGTAACAAGAGGCAGAAGAGCCTTAGATCAGTGTTTCTCAAACTGGGTGGGGAGGGATCACAAGTGCAAGGCTGGCATTAGGGGGTGGGAAGTAGGGCAACTGCCCGGAACCTTACACCACAGGGGGGCCTGTGAAGCTAAGTTATATGCTTCAGCCCCAGGCAACAGGGCTTGGGCTTTGGCTTAGTAGAAGGGGTCACCATTTTTCGTGGTTGTTTTTTTTTTTAAAAAAAAAGACCAAAGGAGGGTTGCCAGCACAAAAAGGTTAAGAAACACGGCCCTGTATCATAGAATCGTAGGTTTAGAAGGGACTGCTAGGGTCATCTAGTCTAACCCCCTGCCAAGATGTGGGATATACCTGAGTCCATCCAATGGCTATTCTCTCAGTAGGGGATGTGTGTGTACGTTATATGATCTATTGAAAAGGTCCACTGAACTGAGTTTTCCCCGAAATGGTCATACTGTATTATCCAAAGCAATTGTTCTGTTCTTATGTTCTAATTCACATCCTATTTTACCTGTGTTGTTCTGAGGTGGGGGTTCAGACACAGTTTGCTGATTACAGAACATCAAAATACAAAGCAGGTTGCAAAAATGTTTGATCTCCCCTTGCCATTTCATAGACTCACTGAGTTTACCTTGTCTTTTACAACCATCACACTTTGCCATCTAAAAAAAAACCAGCACAGGGAAAAAAATTAAAAACACTCAAATACCAGGATAACAATGAATGCATATAAGTGACCCCCTTCCCACCTACCTCCAAAAAAAGCTTTCCACTTATATGCTGGTACTTTTATAATAGCTGCAACATTTATTGGCACTGCCACAAAACAGCCTAAAGAATGAGAGCATTAGATTGTGTTCTCCTGTAAGGTTCCTTTATATGTAGAACTGGTGTTCACAACTACTTGTGGGGGGTGGAAAGGACATTCAAAGGCACAAAGGGAACCTGGGCATCCATCTCCCCAAAGCCTAGGAGCAGCACCAAAGCCAATAGACAGGATTTTATAATTACAGAGGCACAGTGTGGTGAGCTGTGTGCACCCCAGGGTGAGACAGAGAACAAGCAGGGCTGAAGACCCAAGTAACCTGACTAATTCTGACAGCAAATGCAAAACACCAAAGAGTGAAGACTTCTTTTTCATTCAGCTCCCACAGATATGCAAGATCTTTAACGGCAGCAAAGGTCCACTGTAGACAGTTTCACGCAGCCTTTGGGCTTCTGAAGTTCTTTTGTGATGGCATTTAAATTTCAGAAAGTGATGCATGAAAGCTACTTACCTGATAAAACAAAACTGTAAATTTAGACATGCATTCTTCTGAGCAGAACTCCTCCATCTTTCCCCCAAAGTGATTCTGGACCAGTTTGGGGGAAGCCTGTAAACAGTAACTGCACATCTTACAGTGGTTTCCCCAGCGTTTAGCCAAGTCGTGTTTATAGAGCAGTTTACAACCTAAGACATCAAAGGAAGAACAAAAACAAACAATTTATATTAAATTAAGGTGTTTTAGTTCTTGACGTTAATTGTGACTTTACGATGCTTTATTAAAATTGATCATAAAAGTGTAAAGTATAGACAAAGACCTAGTTAGGTTAACAGATGAGATTTCTCAGTTTATTGCTCTAATTTTATGGCAGGATGCTTTCTGATAGGATTTACCTGACACACAGGCCTGCCTTTTCTTACCTTCACTACAGAATGGCTTGTCTATTCCTGAGAATCGCACAATCTCCTTGATAATCTTCTCAATTTTGCAGTATGCACACATTGCCATTACACTACTTCTCTTCTTGTATTCATCACAGCAGGTCTTCCCACAAAACTGAAACATTTTACCCTGTAATTACATGAGAATAATTCAATTATGCCAAATCTTGTTTCACCTCCAAAACCAGTCTTTTTAGATAGCTAAAAAACAAAACAAAAAACATGTAAGGGATTTCTAGTGCTGGTGAAAGTCACCATTTGATAATGGTGGAGAATAAAATCCACAGAACAGATGATGCACAAGGAGGGAGTGGAAAGGTTCCTACAGATACTCCTGACCAAAGGGATCATCTCTAGACCCAAGAAGGAATGCTGCCTACATATAGTCATTTAATCCTTTGCCTTTCTTTTGAGGCAATCAAAAAGGAAGCAAATCAATGCCAATTTTGATGGTGGTATTGCTGTACCGAACCTACTACCCAAATCCTAGGATAGCTGGCCATAGCAAAACACCAAATGACTATTGCCAGAGTGCCCCACGTTATGGTTTTGTGTCTGTTTCTGATTCAGAAAGATCTGCATGCAAAGCTCTAATCTTTATTACCTTGTAGTCAAGCAGCTCAGGTTTAGTTGCAAACAGTCGGTTACAGTGCTGACACTTGAGTTTCACAACAGTGCGGGCGAAAGTGACTTGCTGGGACTGAGCAGCGAGCCTCTGGAGACCAGCTGCAGCTGAGCTGCTCATGGAGCTGGGGGAGACAGTTGAGGTAGTGCCACCTGATGCTGAGACCGTTGCCCCAGAGGGAATGCTTACAATGACTTGACCCTGCGACAGGGGCACCACGGAGGAGTTCATTCCTGCAGGCTTGTTGAACAAGTTCTGTTGGAAAGCAATTAAGGAAGGTATATTTTGCAACAGGAAACCCATCTCTTGGAGCACTAATCTGCCATTCTATTAACTGAACTTTGAAAGAAAGTCTGGACATGATACCTGAAAAGCTACAACGCAGCTGTAACTGCAGAAATTGCGTATACTACCATCTGACATAGCCAGGTGATACTGAGGGATTGCTGAAGTTTTACAGCTGTTACACTGAACTTGGACACCTGATGGAAAAACAATGAAAAAAGAAAACCCAGTGAATAAAGCCACACATAAGCATTTCAAATGGCTTTATACTGTGTGTACAAAAAAACACCAACGACTCTGAATGACAAAGTTAGATATATTTAAGAAAGAATATGACCAATGTCCTATAGAAAAAGCAGCCAAGGTAGATTGAGCACTTTATGATAGGTTGACATGAGCACTGCAATGGTGGTACATAGGTGCCTGCATAGTACTTTATAGTTAATTAATGCTCACAGTATTGCTGGCAGGTCAGTAAGCATTTGCCCATTTTACAAGAGAAGCATCTGAGGGACAGAAGCTAAAGCCAAAGGGGGAATGAGTGTCAATCTGGAATATTAAAAGGCATAAGTTCTGGGACCCACACCTGTCATTTGTGACATGTAAAACCCCCAACCCATTTAAAACAAAAAATAAAAATACAAAAGCTGCTGTTTAAACAACAATACATTTGAAGGGCTTAGCAGAAACGTGATGATCTATGTACAAGATATAGGCAGCAGAGTACTAGAGTGATTAAAGTCTGCCCAGTGCTTTTGACTATCTATATGAAAGCTATAATTTTTTAGATTATAATTGTAGTACTGGAATACAGTGTACACAGAACGTATGTTCCTTGATAAAATCCCTTGGTTAACTGGCTGAGAAAGAACTTGGCCACAAAGAACTGGAGTGTTTTACAAACAAAGGCCAACAAACCAACCATGCACTGGTTATCACCTCAGAATCATCATTTATGCACAATTTCATTGCAATTGTAGGCATGTCCATGACAAAATAGTGCACTAGACTAGTGCACCCTGCCATTCACACCACACCTGTCTGTTTCATGCTTGTGAAGAGGAAGTACGTTAAGATTTACAGGTATCTTCCTGCTCTCTGAAGTCATAGGAAATTCTGCACAGGTTGTTATTCTAGCAGACAGGGAACAGGATGTGCATTAGATATCAACACAGCAGACAGATCCACTTTTAGGGAGATCAGTATTCAAAGCATGTCAGTAAGTTTACACCCAAGTGCACAACAAGAAAAAGAAGTAGTAAATGAAAAGTTGATAAAACTTCAGCTTCTTATTCTTTTTTCCTGGCAAAATAAGATAATATTTAAACTGGAAGCACTGCAAAGTTAATAGGTGTATATACAACAGGAAAAAAAACATAGCTCTTATTTCAGCCTATTATTTACATTACTTTTTTAAGCTTTGTTTTCAAGATGAACTAAGTTTGATCTAAACTAGATGGAACTATGGATGTAAAACAAAAACAAAGGAATAAAGTTACCTGCAGATGTAACCATTTTAACTCTGTAGGCTGACAAACAGTTAACAGAGCAAAAGAGTTCAGTCTTTCCTAAATTATTTGTGCTCTCTATCATCTCAGCCGAAGATCTCAAAGACTTGCACAGTGCACAGGGTGTAATTTTTGCTGATTTCTGCGGAAAGAATAAAAGAAGTCACTCATTTGCAGGTTTTATGCAAATTTTAAGCTCCAAATTAACCACTCTAGCACATAAAAATGTACATAAAATATGAGACCCAGTGTATGTGAAGTTTGATTTCTTATGAAGTTATTGCAGTGTTTATTACATACAATATATTTCTTCACTGTAACCGTGTGCTCCCTCATGTTTCTTTGTACTCTGTTTTATATCTAGGTTGTAAGCCCCTCTTTCTGTGTGTGTAAATAGTACCTAGCATGATAGTTCTGGGGCCTCCAGCCACTGCTGCAGCACAAACAATTCCACGCATCTAGTAGCTTTTGTTGGAGTGTCTCAAATATTTTGCTAAAGTTAACTTTCAACACACAGTGAAGTAAGTACACACTACTGCCATTTTTGCAGATGGAAAGATGAAGGCACAGACAGGTGAAGTTACTGCCTAGGGACACAGAGTTACTGGCTGGGCTGAGACTAGAGTCAACTACCATCTCCTATCCTTAAAAATGAATTTTGTTCTGTAATCAAGTAATATCAGAATTTCGTGGAAGGACACAAGGGAAAGAGAGACTAGATACAATTTAAGGATTTAAAATATCACAGACAAGCAGTTGGTTAGAACTGGTTTATCAGTTGTGATAAGTATATTTTGGGAATAAAAATATAAAAGCAATAAAAGATTTATTAACCTTTCATTTTTTGTATAAGCTTTGTAAATATTATGGTGGTGCCAGTAAGGTCTCCATAGTTAAGGTTATGCTGAGATTTGTACAAACAGAAGTAAAATCCCTTTTTTCACTGTTTAATTAATTTGGTTTCTTAATTTGTCCCAACAGCTCTTCAGAAGACAATTTAATTGTGTAGGTCATTTTCTGGATGAAATGTTCCTATTTTTCCAGAATAAACACTTAAAAAAAAATTATTTTGAAATTCATCCCCTTTTTTAACTTAGGTAATCTGAATAATGGAATTGCAGGCTCTTCAAATGACATACTGCATGCTTGCTCTAGCTACAGTGGAGGGAATTTTTTTCTAAAATTAATTTTTTTTAGATGCTATTTGTCTTAACATTTTTGTTTTAATTATAAATCAAAAGCTCATGTCTTTAAGAGGCACCATTACAACATCAGAGGTAAAGACGAATGACTAGGGAGGTATGGATGACCCTATCATTGTCCCCTCCCACATTCTCCATCACCCAACTCCCTTTACACAGTCATCTCTCCACACCCACTGGCTCCCCACAAAACTGCTTTCTGGAGTTAGAGGAACAGAAGAGGAGAGTGTGGGTGCTGGATTGTTAAGAGATGTGAGGACACGGAGGGACATTAAGTCCCACCACTGATCTGCAGCTGTACAACTACAGTGTCTTAAAAAATTTCTTCTAAAAAGGAGAGAGATGGAAAAAAAACATGAAGGAAAAAAGAAAAAAAAACAAGGAGGAGGATGCAAGTGACCAAAACTTAAAATATGCTCAGCCATAGACTGAATTTCTTAAAGCCCTGGGAGAAGGAGAGGGGGGAGGGATTATTTGCATCGTTTGCAGGAACAGAACCTAAGAAAGAAAAGAATAAAGAACGGAAGGCTAGAGGCTGACATTAGTACAGGACACAGTTACCGTTGTGTGGGTGCCTTGACTATACATTTCTTTAAATTGTTTGATTGCTTAAGTTTAGCCTTAACTCTAGTTTTTTGGAGTCGCATTCCTTTTAGGGGGATAAAAACATTCTTGTAATTCTGTACCTTCAATTATTGATATATACTCTCAAAATTTACCACCAGATTAATGGAGGTTTTTCTCTGGGAATGTCTAAACAAAATATAGACCAGTGATACTGAAACAACTGTTTCACACAGCTAATGGCTTTCAGCTGCAGAGCTATAGAATATTCACTATTCACACTGGAAAGCAAGAATTAGCCAGCTATTTTTTTTTTTTTTTTAATTTTTTTTAAACAAGTTAAAGGGATCAGAAAGGGCAGTGAATCAAGCAGAGTTGGGAAGAGAGGAAATAAAGCCCCTGAACTCATTGTCATATGAAAATGTTTGTGATATATGTTCGTAATTCATTTATGCAGTACAAATGGGTTTCTCCAGTGATATACAACATAAAATTTAAGTTTGAAATTATTCTTTTCTAGATTTCTACTGCATAAAGACACATTTTTCTCCCTTTTCCCATCTAAGACCTGTTCCTTGCTCTTACATTCAGGTTTAGGCTACAATGTTTAGCAATGATCATTGTTTTTGAAGGTATATTTTTGCATCTGCATATCAATTAACTGCAGATACAAATGCCACCATTTAATCAGCCAAGTACCTGATTTGCAGACAGAGTCAAGTATCTTGACATCTTCATGGTGATACTTGAATGGACAATGCAAAAATGGAGGTTACATTTAAAATATCAGGGCGTTATTATTTATCTTCTATACAATGCTACAAATCTACAGAGTACCATATTGTGGTAGGAAGGTTTCTAACAGGTAACTGGCCCCTACACTTAAGGACTTACAACCTAAAGACAACAAAATAAGGGGCACAGCTATTAGAGCTTGAATGTTCAGCATACGGTTTTCTTAGAGACAGGCTTGAGATATAGTTTGGATGTCAATTTGAATTTCTCCAAAGTTGGTGGTGTCTGGATACAAGACTTTGGTTTCAGGTCTATTTCTAGTTTATCAGAGGTGGAGTCAGAGGAAGCTTACCATATGCTGGCAGCCATTCTAGGAGTACAAGGTGGCATGAAAAAAAGGTATGGAGACAAAGTGACATATCTGAGCAGAGATTGAGAAATTAAAGGGCAGAGAGGTATTCAGGACAGGGTTAATGAGAACTGAAACCTTCTGTTAACAGACCAGGTCTATTCCTTAAATAGTCTAAAGTCCACACTTACCAATTAAAGTAACTTCTCAATCAATGGGACACACGAAGTTTTATAAGTATCAAAAAAGTACCTGTTTGTACCCAGTAACACATGTTGAACTGCAGAACTTCTTTGACTGTCCTTCTATTTGAAGAACGTGGCATTGGCCAGAGCCACTGTAACAGTAGCCCCCACAGTTCTCACAGCAGTTCATAGTCAAGTTATTAGCAGAACGGAACTTGGAGAAACAGGCATCACTGCAGAGTTTGTGTACAACATTCTGATAATTCACTTCATGTCTAATCTAAAAAAATAAAAAGTAAAATAGTCGGTGTCCGAGACATTAAACTGTTCTGATCTGCAGGAAATTCAGACGAGAAAGTAGAAGCTACATATAAATTACCACTGCATTCTTCTGGCACATGCTGCACTTGGTTGAAATGCTGTTAGTATGAATAGTAACAACAGGTTTCCTTTTCAATTCATATGTAGAAAGACATGACTGGCTGCAGAAATCCTTGCTGGAGTTTGTATTGTCAAACTGTGCAGTGATCACATCCTTTGGATTTAGGATCTCTCTATTTAAATTAAAAAAACAAAAACAAAAAACCCATCAGATTGATACACCCATGGCCCTTGGCAGACCAAACACATTGTCTGGAACAGCAGTAGTGCAGTGATAAGAGAGCATGACAGTCTCTCACTCCCGTGGGCTTTATTTCAGTACAGTAGCCTTCCTCAACTATACACCTAGCAGAATACACTGAGACAAAACTTCTTTGTTTAAAAATCTCACTCTCAAGGCAGATTGTGTTTTTGTGACTGCTTTACACATTGTCTTAGACAATCTGGTTTGCTTAGATGTCATTAAATAACTGTTTTTAAATGCAGTATGGAAAATGAGGTGATGTAGACTGTGCAAGAGAAACATTTGTCAAAAACTTCAGACAACAGGATACATAAATTAAATTCAGAAGAGTTCTTTTAACAAGGAAAATACTCATCAGAGGGGAAAAACATCAACAGAATACAACTCCTGATCATTGTGAAGCCAATCCCAAGATGCCTTGACAGTGCTGTTCCAATCCTTCCTCTTGTCACTTCTTGTGCTACTCTATTTGATTCTTAACTGCTGAATTTGACAGAGACGAGTTAGTTTTTCATCTTATTTCCTGCCCTGCCTGCTCTCTTAATTACTGCAACTCTTTTGGCTAAAATGCTTTAAAATTTCTGAAAGAGCAAATCTTCTATGCCAATGCTCTTGATGGAAGGCTTCTGACAGTAAAATCAAGTTTAAAATAACACTATTCTTACAGCAGATGAGAACTACTTTTCTGAACACAAATGTGAACAGCAGACAACTGAACTTTGTTGAATGGATTTTTCACAGTGATGCTTTAAACAAACCAAAATAACAAATTGCAGTTTTATATTTAAGCTGAGCTAACCCTGTAAATCTGAAGGTAACAAATCTGTTGTTGAGGAAGTCACAGTGATATATAAACAAAGTAGAATTCACTTTGCAAAGTGACTTTCGTAACTAAAAATATCACATATGAATAAGCAGCAAAGAGTCTTGTAGCACCTTATAGACTAACAGACGTTTTGGAGCATGAGCTTTCGTGGGTGAATACGTAATATGAATAACTCTCCCTGATAATAGATCCAGCCACAGTTAGGCTCAGAGCCTATTCATTGCCTCAGGAGTATGGTATTTATTAGATATTGATGAAAGCTGGAACAGCTACACCCACAATTTCTCTTGGTTTAGTTTGGAGATAAGGACAAAGATATGGTTTATAGGAATTAGAACTGCTTCTGCAACAGTAGACAACAAATCCTGGTTCAATGCTACTTTCTTATTCAAAATAGGCTTTTCAAATTATGCCTATAAAAGGATAAAGTTTCTTTTTCCATACTTGACAGGAGTTGTGAGCATCTGATTTAGGTCCTGACATCCCCCTAAACCAGAAACTTATTTCATGCTCAATAATTTCAGCAAGGGTTAGATATTATATAATGAAGTGCCACCAGCATGCTCTGAGGTGGCTTCTTTGGTCAAACTTAATGGACAAAACCTAACCTTGCAAAGTGGAGAAACTACCCCTATTGCTAAATTTGATAAATACCTTAGAGTACTAGAATTTGTAGGGAATCTCATGAAATACAATCTATCAATTACATTCAATGACTAAAACTTGATTTTACTTCATTGACTTTAGTAATTTAATTGTTTTAAATTGAAGAGCATCTGTTAAATGTATTCTTAAAATATATTTAAAACTTAAAGAAGAGTAAGTCTAATTTTGTATATGATTATTTTAAGAATGGGGGAAGGGGACCAAGTACCTTTTGAGAGGCAAACTTTTATTTCCTATTGATTTTAACTGGAAAAAAAGGTGTGCATATCAGGGTAAGCGTTTTAAAAATATATATGTAGTTGCATACAACAGCCCATTTGCAGTGACGGAAAACCAAGTTCACACTACGATTTGCAGACAACTAAATCAGCAGAGGCAGAGAATGAAATGTATTTCTGAAAGGAAAAGACTGGTGATAAAAGTGGGCCGGGGAGGAGGACGGGGAGGAGGAGAGAATGTAAAATAGCAATCCCTAACAAGCTAACTTTTCTTCACAAACAAAGCCTTTGATTATTCATCTGAATGTTAGTTATTACTAGAACTAGCTAGAACACTGCTTTACTTTGAGCAGCTTGAGCAGGTCTTCTTTGTAGAAGCTGGTGGACGAGAAGCTGGAACAGTGTATCCAGTGAGGCACAGTGTGGAGCAGAAGAGCTGAGTAGAGCCTTTCCTCTGGTACGCCGTTTGTCCCTTCTGGAGGATTTTTTTACAGCCAGAACAGGAAACCCGAATGGCTGTGGTTGGAACTGAAGGCAGCATTTTACTCATGCCAGAGGATGCCACAGCCGGCTGGAAACCTGATGTCAACTGTGGAGCTGGAAAAACAAGAGGAAATGTATGTTAACAGCCAATATGTACTGGGTGAAATTCACCCTGTGCAGAAGGCCAGCCTCTGCATTTGAGGGACTAACTGGGACTTCAGTAATGCACAAGCTTTGTCCATACATACGTATATATGCGCCCTGTGCTGGCCTTCTGCACAGGAGCAAATTCCACCCACTGTTATAACTAAATACATACTTCTACATCCCTTTCAGAGTTAATTCTCTCTTGAGTTCTGAAATACAAGCGTTTGTAGGTCTCCAACTGAAGAGTGTCTAGAAACTGACCCAGACTTCATTTCTGCTGCAGTTAGATAACAAATGAAAAGCATGCTAACCCACGGGGTCATTTTCTGAAGTTGAAACGTGGAAGATTTAATTAAATTGGGTCGGTTTTGTTCCTTACCAAGGGGACTGCCACTGACTGAAAACACAGCACTGATCTTCAGCTCCCCTTCCTGAGTTTTTGGCTGCTGGCCATACTCCTGAACAGAGGAAAAACAGAGACCAAATAAACAAACCTGACTAAAAGTGACATTAAAACAAATGAAATGACATCAATTCCTTCATAATGTGCTACTGAATACAAGGTCCAAGAAACCAAAAAATGAGAACTCTTCATTAACTTCTATGTCAAAAATCAAGGGCCAGAGACATACCAGACATTGTTGCATACAAAAACCATACATATACCCACTGCATTCACAAAGTTCACATTGGTGTATGCAAACTGTTTAGTGTGTGTGGAGATTTCATAGCATGAATTGTATGTTCCCTTCCTCGGTTATATTTTCAAGACACTTTGAGGGCCAAGCCTTAAAACATCTCCATGATTTTCCCCAAATAATTAGCAGTTATTAGAGAGCTTTTCATCTACAGAGCACATTGCAACTTATTGTTCTTGCCCTTGCCTTGTAAAATAGAAGCAAGTATAATCCTCAATTTACATATGAGAAAACAGAGATTACGTGACTTCCTCATCTCCATAAAGGGAGTAGGTGTCAGAACTAGAATGAGGCCTTCCTCTCTTCTATTCAAACCATGCTCCCCTACTTACTCTCTCCAGACATTTAAACTAAACAGCGGCCACCACCCAGAAGCAAGGCACATTCTATATGCAGATTCTAAAGTTTAAAAAAATAGTTTCATGGAACTATATAAATGTTTAAACAATTTTCAAAACACACAAAACATTCAATGTTCTACAACAATGAGGAGTCCGGTGGCACCTTAAAGGCTAATCAATTTATTTGGGCATAAGCTAATAAATTGGTTAGTTTTTAAGGTGCCATTGGACTCCTCACTGTTTTTTGTGGATACAGACTAACATGGCTACCCTCTGAATGTTCTATGATGGAATCTACAAGGCAGAAAAAGTTTATCCTATTTCCAAGCATGTGGGGGCAGTAAAATCCACCTACTGTGTATAATGTCAAGCTTTATATTTCTATTGGGGCTGGAGGAAAATGCCCAACTTTTTTCCTAAGGGCTTGTCTAAACTACGCAGCTTTTAGCAACAAGGCTATGTTGACACAGCCTTGTCGCTAAAAGTCAGTGCGTGTGAACACTCTATTGGTATTTTGTCAGCACTTTTGCCGACAAAATACTTACAGCCCTGCAAGCAGCATAAGCTTTGTTGGCAGAAGAACGCTCCTGCCGTTAAAGCCGCATTCACGCTGCCGCTTGTGTCGGCAAAACTTGTCTTTCGCCGGGGGTGTGTGTGTGTGGCTTTTTTTAAGCACCTGTGAAAGACAAAAGTTTTGGCGACAAAGTAGGAGTGTAGACAAGCTAAGAAAACTGAGTTACATCTCTCAGAATTTCCCACAAGAACACCCAGGGATACTAGTCCCCTTTGGGAACTGAAGGACTCCAACATCTGAAGTTTCTTCTCTTTTAAAAAGTGAAGTTTTATCTGCATGCACCAGAACTGAGCATTTTTTTTACTATAAAAAACTTTAAAACCACTGAAAAACACTGTAACTTTTAAAGTTTACAAATCAGTTGTAAACAGATGTTTTAACAACTTTAATTACAGCGTTAGCTGCAGGCATTGTTGGTAATGGGAATAGGATCACACCCTGATGTCCATTATGCATGATTGAGTCCTCAGAGAGCAAAATTTCAAAGCAATACAATGTAACTGAAAACTAGAAAGCACCAGTCTTAAAAATCACTTGCAGCAAAGCGTGCTGTGTATTTCAGGTTGGAAAAAAAACATTCCCAATTTAACAGAGCCAAATTAAAGCAAATCCTCACCAGCTTCGATATTTCTCCTCAGTAACAAATAAAGATGATTACTATAGGGTTCTTTAACCCAAGGGATTTGTGTGTCTAAGAATTTAAACTTCATAGACTCATAGACTCTAGGACTGGAAGGGACCTCGAGAGGTCATCGAGTCCAATCCCCTGCCCTCATGGCAGGACCAAATACTGTCTAGACCATCCCTGATAGACATTTATCTAACCTACTCTTAAATATCTCCA
>NC_133793.1:3902448-3938286 GCF_003597395.2 Chelonoidis abingdonii
TATAATATTATATAGATAAAAATCCCCTGCTCCCCTGATGGGTGGTATGTGTCTGCACTCAACCTTCGGGTCTCGCCGAGGCTGGGAGTTTGAAGGGTATCTGCGCAGTATTTGCTGTGCTAGCACTGCACTCTTCTGGACAGGAGCTCTGATGTGGGATGTTCCTGGGATTGTTGGAGCACTCCAGCTTAGGGTCCAGCCGAAGGGCTCTACCACCTGGATCACTTTGGACGTCCTTTCCACTCCTTTTAGTTCCGCTTTCAGGCCTGGTTATACTTCTCCAGCTTCTATATTCCCTTCTTCTAGATTTGTTCACTGTGATGCAGGTGTAGGTTATATCTTCACCGCTGTCTTATGTCCTTGTCTCAATATCCGAGAGTCTGGTTGAATTGCGCCAGGTATCTGCCTGTCGTCTGGGATTCTGGATCCCAGAATCTTGCCTTTGTATTCTCCCACACCTTCTTGCGGGTCTCCATTGGTCTTGGCGAGGGTTTGCATCGCTGTGCAATGTTCTGTGCCACGAATGCAGCCATTGTTTGTTGCAGTTCAGTGTATGCTTGTTCCTTGCCTGCATCTTTACATCCTGCACTATGTGTTGGTCTGTCTATGAGGCACTCTACTGCCGGTCGGCACCTTGGGTGCTCTCTGTGTGTAGAACCCCTGCTAATGGAGTTGGTGTCAGTGCCGGTTCCGGTGCGTGCTTGATCTGCCTCAGTGCTGTCTTTTAGTCCAGCCTTTGCCAGCATCGTAGGATTTTCCCATGTCGCCCTCGCTATTGTCAGATGAGTCATCATGAAGGGTCGTTGTCTTTGCCTGGCGCTTTGTCTGCGTTGGTCTTCTCCTGGCTGCTCTAGCACTTCGTATATATACACACACACACACATATATACACACATATATACATACACACACACACACTTTATTTTTAAAAGCCTTAGGTAAACACTAATTAACCATCATAATACCCTATGAGGATGAGATTATACCCGTATTAGGAATAAGGAAGACTGAGGCACTGTCAAATCAAATGATTTGCTCAAGGCCACAAAACAATCAAGTGACAAAGATAGGTTAGAAGTTTTAAAATCCTGCCCACACCTCCCTGCCACCACATTCAATCCACTACCCAGTGATGCCCAACTTATTATACAGGAGGGCCACATAAATCTAAGCACAACCTTGTGCGGGAGGCCAAACATATTCTACATATATTAATAAGATTTAAACTCACCTGTACTGATTTATATTTTAAGTTCAGTTTGTTTTGTATGTTTTTAGATAGACGATACTGTATATAGAAACAACCTATTTATACATTTGTGTAATCTAAAATATTGTAAACATGACGACAAAACACTAATGAACCAGCCATTAGTATATTGTGCTAAAGCAGGCTGTGGGCCTTATGAAATGCTCTGGTGGGCCATGTATGGCCCACTGGCCATCGGTTAGGCACCACTGCATTAGACCAATGGTTCTCAACCTTAGACTCATTAAACCTTTTTCTGTATGGTCACAAAAATTTCTATAAAGCTCAAGAATTCAAGAAAGCATTTAAGCATACACTTAAGTGTTCCTATAACTGAAGTCAAGTCAATGGGAGTTAAGCATGTGATTAATTCCTTTTGTGAATCAAGGCCTGTATGGGTACGTCTATACAGGGATAAAAGACTCGTGGCACAGCTGCAGCTGGCCCGAAGCAGCTGACTTGGGCTCATGGGACTCAGGCTCTGGGCCTGAAAATACTGCTATGTAGATGTTTGGGGTCGGGCCCCGCGAGCCTGAGCCAATTGATCTGGGCCACCCACAGGTTTTTTATCCCTGTGCAGACATTCCCTAAGCTTTATTTCCAAAAATTGTTTCTAGCCCTTATGCTTGTGAAGGTAACCTTTAGGATGCAAACAGCAGATGTAGTCTATTTTTATATACTGCTATGGTATGACAATTCACAAAAAATAGTCAATAAAAACCATTAATTATACTTTAGATTTTTTTAAATATGACATAGCCATGGGCTGGACCGAAGTGTCTACTTTAGCCACAAATGACATCATAAACTTATCTGAGTGCTGTTTTTAAAAAATTATGTATTACAGCATTTTGGTTTTTACCTAACAAACAGTATGAAACATTCTGAGATATGAGGTCTTGGGAGGAAAAAAGGTTGTTTGGTTTTGGATTGGGGCTGGTAAAAGATCGAGAATCCCTGCACTAAGCTGTACTGCCTGTATGGTTGAAGTTTCAACCAACAACCAACTGCAAGATTTAATTCATATCCAGTTTATAGGACTGGATGTAAGAAACGAGAATATAAAAAGTAATGGCAGACTTACCTCAGAGTTATCAGGTTCATCTTTAATTTTGTCTAACAGTCCCTGCTGTGGTGCCATAGCTTTATCATATTCATCATCCAAAGGCTCTTCCTTAATTCTAATATTTGATGCAAAGGAATTCCCCAGCTCCTGACCAATGGATTCCTTGCTAGCAAACAGGTAGCTAGGCTCCTGAGGCACAATAATATGAAAAAGAATTACATAATATCCATTTGACCATTTCCTGTCTGTAACTATTACCTTCCCTCTTCAAATCCTTTGGCTCTTGTAAACAAAGCAACAGACACTTAAAAACAGTAGGCTCTACAAATCTAGGATGAAATCATGACCTCACTGAAGTCAATGGTAAAACTCCCACAGACTTCAGCAGGGTCAGGATTTCATCTATTAAGCAGTTTCTCCTGCGTAAGAACAGCAATAAATCAGTCAGACCAAAAGCCCATCTAGTCCAGTATGCTGTCCTCCAACAGTGGCCAATGTCAGGTGCCCCAGAGGGAATGAACAGAATAGGGAATCGTCAAGTGATCCATTCCATTGCGCATTCCCAGCTTCTGGCAAACAGGCTAGCGACACCGCAGAAGAGCTCACCAAAAAGCAACTACTTGTCTAGCAGTTGGTCTCTAAATGATGTGTACAGCAACTTTACTATCAAGGACCCACATCCAAAGAGGGTGGGCAAAATTAAAATAATCTGCATTTGATCTTTCAAAGTAGTAAAAATGTATGCGGAGACAAACTGCAGTTATTTTAAAATACCCAAAGCAAACACATTTTGCTATACCAAAAAAAAAAAAAAACCACCCCAAAAACCAAAACAACCAGAGAGTTCCATAACTTACCCTGAAGTTAGTTTCTCGAATCTGTGGTGCTAACTGTGTCCGTAACGTTTCTTCTACTTGATTAGTAACTAGGGAAAATGTATATTAAATAAAAGTTATTACAATTCTTAGACAAAACTGCTTCAAATCTGCCTAGGGTCTTCTACCAATGTCCATCAGCATAGTATCTGAGTATCTCCTATGTATTATATTCAAACTTCTCCTCCTCTTCCTTCCCAAAGCAGGTCAAATGTAACGCTCAAACAAAATTAAGATTTTTGTTCTTCTATTAGACAATTTATTTCCCAACATCAGTGAAATGGTCATAAAATTCTGAAACAGATACCCCACCCTGTGGGTTATCTGCATCTGAATAAACTCTGAGGATCCTGCCATGTTTCTACATTTACATTTATATCTGGCTATTAATTTTTTCAAAACAAGGAAGCAAAGAAGACTCATCTATTTCTTGCTTTTCTGCCCTTCTCCCACACTCCATAAGTACTAGCAGCTAATACATGAAGAGATGTATTCAGTGCATGTTCTTCTTAACATGTTCAAAGATACTGCATTTGTTACATAAGTAACATAGCAACTTTGTGAACAATTATTATAGCTGTGCCATTTTACTCAAGGTTGCAAAAATAGTTTCTGAGAGTTCAACTTTAAGCTCCTCATAGTTTTCCAAAATATGCCCCTCTGGGGCAGAAATATTTTGTGCTTGGTCTCTGCCTGAGAGTGACGTGGTCTGGGGAAAAAAATCCCATTCACTTTTATCTCTTTAAAAATTGCCCTTGTGTTGTTCCCTTTACATATGCTGAGATTCAAACATAAACTGAGATTGTAAAACACTGATTTTAAAATTCTTGTAGAGAGTTACAAGCCTTTGAAAATGCAGGATTGGATATGCACAGCAGTAAATACCTGAGCTGTAAGTTGTGCAGAACACTAAGCAGCAATCAGAAACCTCTCATTCCAGGGCCAGCCCTACAGCCTACTTTCTCCCCATCCCCAGAGATTTCTGAACATGATTAGGATCATATATTAATTCAGCTTGTTTTGTTACTGTCAAGCTTTGCATCCCAAATTGTACTGAGGCTTGCAGAGCCTGGGAAGTTTGAAATAGGTGCATGGGTAGCTGGATCACCAGGCCACTTTCAAGCTCCCCTGACTGAGGAGAGGATCCCCAGGCATCCCTTTGGCCCTATCCGTGATGGCAGGAGAGAGAGTCCGAGAAGCAAATTCCTTGTCCCTGTAGAGAGTGTGTCTCAAAGCTGCTCTCTAACGGACTACTTGGAGGCACTAGTGTAGCTTTAACAAACCTTCCCCCAATGCCACTCTCAAAGGCACATTCCTTGAAGGGCACACACATTAATAGCAGAAGCATCAGTGCATTACTGACAAACTTTTAAAGACAAAAATCATGGAAGAGAAGAATGGAAGTATAAAGAGACTGCAAAGAACATGATCAAAAGCACAGTAAGAAAGCTTAAGGTGACACTGAGCTCACTTAATAAAGCCACAACAACAGGGTTTAGGTTGAGATATTCAGAGAAGGCTAAGGGAGTCAAGCATCCAATGCCTAAAGGCTAGAATTTTCAGAAGAGCCTAAATATATAATTTCTAGAATATGAGTTTGTCATATTTCAGGGTTCAGTGCAAACCGCTTTCCCTGCATTCAGGTGGACACACTACCCTCCCCAAGATAATGGGTTACCTAACTAACTATGAGTGGTCTGTATCTAGTTCTCTTTTTCCCCCTCTCCTGAGCTGTTATTTCTGTGGGTTAAACTGTTACCTGCTTTATCAAGGAGACTGCTTTTCAATCTGGAATCCAACTCTTTAGGAATTTTTTCCAAACGTTTTTCATGTTCTTGGAAAGGTCCTTCTCTGCTTTTCTCTTTTGTTGAAAAAGTCTCTTTACCATTATCTCTTGCTATGCTAAAATCCTTCCGAATGGGTTTAAATATAGGGCCCTGATCACATGATGAAGTGATGTCCTTTTGGATTGCATTTTGTATTTGCAATTCTTTTTCACTGTCCAATTCATGTTCTGTAACTCTCTTTCCATCCTCCAGGTTATCCTCAGCATGAATCGTAGATGGGAGACTGTCTTTTGAAGTAAAATTTTGATCGTCCTCATTGTCACTCCCAACAACTGGAATCCCTGCAAGATCCCCCGAGTTCAGAAAATAATCATCTTCATCCAGCAGTGAGTTTTCAGATCCTGTTCGATTCTGCATTTCATAGGATATGCTTTCAAGGGTAGGTATTAAATTGTGATCCGCGTCCTCAGACATTTCTGCATCCAGAATATCACCACCTATGAATAAGGAAAAAGAGTGCAGGTCTTGAAAAATCACCATTTAACAGAGAATATGCATACAGCATTAAACTTTAGCTTACTCATAAATACATATATAAATAAAAGAAGCACTTACATTTCTCTGTAATGTCAAAAACTGAATTAGATTTGTCTTCAAACTGTAAGAAGGAAAACATTACACGATTATCCATGGCAAGTGTCATGTATTGTGATGTAACTTACCCTACAACAAAATTCACCACCCACCACTACCAAAATTGTCAATATAAGATTTTGTAAATTAGGATTATATTGCAGAATAAAGTAACTACATTAGAAGTTGCAAAGTGACATTCATTGTAGCTGCTCTAGTAGTGTACAGAAGAGCCCAGCATGGAGGTTTAGAATTAATACCGCCTCATTTACGAAAAAGGGTAAAAAAAATAAAAATAAATTAAAAAAAAATTTAGTTTAATCCCCCCCTCCCCACAAAAAAAAAATAAAAATCCCACACACCCAAATAAATGAAGAAGATCAGGGATTCCACCCAAGGGAAACTAAGACCTAATGTAGACCAAATTAGCCTTTGTCATACCCACATACTAAGGTGACCAGCACACTATGAATATAGAAACACCAGCACACAGAACTTCCATTGACCTTATGCTCTTGCCATTTGCCAGGGAATCTTCCCTTTTCCATAACGCACATATAAAGTACAGTAACACCTTACTTCCTAAGAGCTTTGACAGTGCATGAGAGTAAGGCACAGAACTGAAAAGTGCTTGTGTTTATATATCGTACGGAACATTTATTTTCAGTACACACTCCCTGATAGATGTTAACATTGATAGCATCCTTTGGGGCTTTTCAAAGCCAAAATGTGCACCAAGGAAACCAGAATGTCCAACAGAATTATTATTATTTCTTGTGGTGACATATCTTTCCTTTCAGTGGAAATGGTAAAGCTTCCGTTTTAAGTCATATCTGCTTTCTTAAGGCAACTGTAAGAAGTAAAGAAGTTAAACTTTCCATCGAGGTTAGGATAATCTTTGCCTTCCTCATCTGGAGCACAAGTAATGTGTAGATCCTGGAAGGTTTGAGCTTTCTTACTGCAGCAATGAATTTGCCAATGTCTGGTAAGATGCAAAACTGAGGCTGGTCTATGGGCCCAATTCTTTTCTCAGTTACACTAGTATAAATCAGGAGTATTTCCACTGAAGTGAATTGAGTTACATTAGTGTAAAATCAATGTGAGAATAAAATCAGGATCTATAAATCCAGAACTCTTCCTAGTGCTGGTTCCTAGATGCTGAGAACTCAAGAGAGAAGGATGCAGTACTGGAAGTGTCCCTGGTAGCAGAATCTCAGTGGGCACTTGCTTCCATTTCCCCAGCGTGTGCAGTATGTATCCAGACTGAAAGTTTCCTGGAGACACAAAAAAGGACCAAGGTTCAGTTCTACAGCCAAGTCCAGTAGCAATGTTTTCACTCTTCTTCATGAGGACAAAGAACATACCAGAGAGAACTTGCTAGTGGGGCATTTTAAGTTTCCAATGAAGGTGAGGCATTAGATCAAACTCATTTTCCTTCTTGAGTTGCATTAAGATATTAAGTGATTCTTGGGCTCGTTTGAGATCTCCTGAGCATCTCTGAGAACTAATTTTTAGGATCCACCATAGCCTTTGGTAGTCATCCTACATGTGTTCAGAATTTAGCTCCCAGAATCTTTCCTCCTCTTTGGATCCCATACGTGCTGGCGAAATGCTGAAGTCCTGTAGTTACTGGAGGCTGGAATATTAGAATCCTAATTACTTCTGCTCCATGGAGGGGATTCAGAACCATAAAGTGTTAGAAATGAAGAAGGGGCCAGAGAGATATTTGTTTTATGGCAGATTTTTAGGATGTGTCCTTTATGGAATTCAAAACTTTGTCATGATCAATTTGACACGGAATCAGGTGATAATGGAGTCGACACAGAGGATGTTGAAGCTGGAAAGCTGCACTTCACAAACACATCAATTTTTCCATCACTGAAGTCTTTTGGAAAACAAATCTCTGTTAAAAGGATATTTATCCTGTAGAGGACCTCTCTAACTTGGGCGCTTTGACATAGTACTGTACAATCCTTTGTCACTTTATAGGAGGTGAAAGATCCTGTGAATTGTCACTGTAGGGTTTTCCCCTTCAATAAACTAACTGTTTCATTCAGGGAAATGAGAGGTTCAACTTAGATTGTAAGCAATGTTTGTACAGCACCTAGCACTATGGGACCTTAGGCATCAACATACAATACCAAGTTCTTTTTCTGAACAGGCAGAAAAATATTTGCAATCCAGACAGCTTGTAATGGCTCTTTAAAGTGTTTACCACATTTTTAAGCACCAGATTGTTCTTGAAGGAAAAACCTGTTTTGGATTTCTTGTCTCTTTCCTCTATGGAGCTGTCAGAATGAGAGGTGATGTGTACGTTTGCCTTGGACGTTATTAGATACTTTTGGATTTATTCTCTTTACAAGATTCAAAGCATACATGAAAGCATGAATAGATCACTAGTGTGTTTTTATTTCTACTTTGTTTTACTTTTGCTGACAACCACTGAAGGCCCTAGTTTTATATACAGTATATCACACAATCCACCTTAGAATTAAATATCCTCCTTGATAGGTTCTCTTCTTGGGACCCTTAGCAGACTTGGAGGAGCCTTCACCCACAGCAGGAACAAGGAGTAATTGACCTGGGAAAGACATACGGGAGCGTAACTGCTTAGGTCAGGGGTACACAACCTATTGCATGGGTGCTGAAGGTGGCATGCGACACAAGCTGATTTTCAGTGGCACTCATGCTGCCCAGGTCCTAGCCACCGGTCCGGGGGGCTCTTCATTTTAATTTAATTTTAAATGAAGCTTCTTAAACATTTTAAAAACCTTATTTACTTTACATACAACAATAGTTTAGTTATATATTCTAGACTTATAGAAAGTGACCCTCTAAAAACATTAAAATGAATTACTGGCACACAAAACCTTAAATTAGAGTGAATAAATGAAGATTTGGCACATCACTTCTGAAAGGTTGCTGACCCCTGGCTTAGGTCAATACAGAAGCAAGAACTGGGAATGGAGGTACCAAGTCTAGACGTGTTGGAGAAGCTTCTCTGCCTATTGCCAATAAGGCCACCTATAAAGCTTCAGCACATAGGAACTATAACACATGACGGGTCCACCTTGTCCCATGTCCAGTTTCTGATGCTAGCCACCACCGAAACCCTCATAAGCAAGTGCAAAAATCAAAATGGACAACTCAATGACCAGCCTATTGGGACTGGGGAAAACTTCCCCTCTCAATCAGTGGTTTAATTATGCACTGAAGAGTGAGGGTTTATATCCCTTTTTTCTAAGTAATATAACTGTTGATATTCTCACTTCTCAAACACATTTCTAATCCATTTTTTAATCCTATTAAGTTCTATGTCTCCATGTTATCTCTTGGAAGTAAGTTCCACATGTTAATTATTTGTTACAACAAAATGTATCATCTTTTAGCAGTTCTGAATTTGCTGTTTTCAATTTCTTTGGGTCCCCCCACCATTCTTGTATTTTGAGAAGGGTAAATAAGAATGCCCAACTAGCCTCTCTATACCTTTACTTTGTATACGTCTATCATGCTCTCTCTGAACTGTCGTCTCTCTAAGAAGTCCCAGTATTTCCTCCCATGGAAGTCTTTCCATGCCCCCAAACAAATGTCATCTCTCTCTGAATGGCCTCTATTTATTCTGTTCTAGCCTTTCAGTAGGTGCCCAGAAATGAACAAAGTATTCCAAGTGTGGGTATATTTGACTTGTACAATGATATTAAACATATTTTTTCATCCCATTCCTTATGCATCCCAATATTGTTTAGTTTAAACAAAAAACACTGCTGCGTACTGAACAGGAATTTTCACTGAACTTCCAAGGAAGCCCCTAACAATGGCTTGGCCCCTACTTGTGGGAGAGCAGCCCTGGTTCTTGACCTATCCAACACTCCTTAGTCTATCTAAGCTCCTGCTCTTCTTTACTATCACACTGTTGCATTGAAGGAACAGACCCCAAGAGCCATTTGGAGGTAGGGACTCAAATTGCCCAGATTGTCTCCAGAAGAGGTACCTAAAGACAACCTCTTTCATTTTTGCTGCACTGAATAACTACCTAGCAAGTACAGCACCTGCATTCTCCTTTTTCCCTTTTCAGCCACCCCTCCCCAACTCCTCTGACCTTCCAAAGTTGAGGCTAGACTGCCTAATTTTCTAAGAGCAGAACCCTGTGACATGATGAGAACCTGTAACTCCCACAGAAGTCTTTGAAGGTTAAGGGGTCTGAGCAACACACATCATCAAGTCCTAAAAATATAAGTCTGCAGATTGGCTATTGCTTTTTCAAAAAAGGTAGATGTTTTGCTTGCCATAGTGCAATCTTAGGAGGCTCACCCTTCAAGTGTCTGATCTACCACCAGGGTAGCGCTGATGAGCGGTACACAATCCTTTAGAAAAACATTTCTAGAAAATTTTAGGAGAAAAATAATGTATTCCTATAGTTAGCCAATGGGGACAAAGAGCTGGCTTCAGAGTTTGAGGTTATTTTCATATACAAAATAGTACATAACTGTGTAGAGCAATTTGCTCACAGGACAGTATCCTACTGATTACAAGCAGCAGTACACAACTACTACAAACTGGGATAATGAGAACATCACCATCTTACAGGAAACAGAAAAAGTCAATATCCAAAACCAAAGTGTTGTTGCACTGAGTAATACAGTGAAATTAAAACAGCAGGGTTTTTATAAATTACCATATTATGCCATAACAGACATTCTGGTGTGATATTGTAAGTACACTCACAACAACTGCAATTAACAAACAGGAGAGGGAGGAAAGTTTTTCCTCATAAAAAGCTGCTTGACCTGCATTGTCCCAAAGCAGTTTTAAGGAAGCTGGCTGCAAAAATTAGCAATAAAATAAGATAAATGAGTGTTCTTGCTACTCACATTATTACATCACTTTTTAGTCCTGACTTGACTGCACATAGGTTTTAATAGATAACAGCACAATTGACACACTCCTTACCATTGGATCATAATACTCTCACACTAGCTACTACAGGCCTTATTGGGTACTTCTGCATATAGTTTTTTTCCTACACTGGAAAAAATGCTGTGTTATATTTAAGGCAATGTTCTGATCCTCTCCCCTACTACAATACTTCATGGTAGCTCTACTGTAATTTATACAGCTCCAGTCAACATGAGAAAATTGTTAGTCCATACCACTTTCAATTCTTCTGAACACTGCCTTCACTTTGCCCCAAGTTTCATCTCCTGACATCGCTGGCACTGTTTTAGTGATCAAAGTATGGAACTCGAGTCCATGAATTCTCATCATGGCTCAACTGCTGACTCACTGCATTACCTGGAGAAAATTAATTTGAACATTGCACCTCAGTTTCCCAAACTAGCATGAGGATGCCAGTACTTCACAAAGATGTTGTAAGGATCACTTAATATCTGTAAAGCTATTTAAACATGCAAGTTGCTATACAAGTAGCAAGTACTATTTTGGAAACCAGATCCTACTGCTTATAGGTCTGATTTTGCTGAACATCTTCAACTCCTATTCAAGACAGTAGGAACTGGGGGGCACTTTGCATATCACATGAAGTGTCCCACACATTGCAGGGCAGAGCTCCGTGTACTGTATCTTTCACCCACACTTTTTTATGATGCACATTTATTATTAGCTAGAAGGACCTGAGAGCAGCTGCCTCCAGATTACAGACCATGTTCTGAGAAAGTGATGAGGAACTGTAAGAGGATGGAGCACACCAAGCTCCAGTAGTCTGTGCCTAAAGTTCCAAGTGTATTCCCAAAAGTGATTTTAATAAATTAAGGCAAGATGTAGGCTTACTGCACCACTTTGCTAGCCAAAGAGCTTTTTTCTAAGAGACGATGTTTTATTTTGCTATGTATTCATGTCACATCATTTCTATAAAGTGCACTTAGTGTGATAGGTATTACTTAAGATATGTTTATGACAGCTAAATTCTGAAACTAGCAAAAGTTACATGTTGCTATTTTTCATAATGGAGATATTTTAGAAGACTATGGGTTTTAGGTACTTTCTCTAGTTTGAAGATTACATTAGCTTGTATTCTGTATATCCAAAGTGCAAAGAGAAAAATGCTCTTCAGCTGTGCACACAAGAAGCCTGGTTAGGTGTTAGCTTGTCTAAAGAAAATAAGGTTTTGATAAGCTGGGCACCAAAATATTTAGCAGAATTGACAGATTAATTTAAGTAAATCTGATATGCTGTGGTTAAGTTTAATACTTCCTTCTAAGTCTAATCATCTAAACAACTACACTGCAGAATTATTAGACACTAGAATGCTTACCACTAGCCCCTTTTTTTGCCTGGCATGGGTGACAGAAGGGTATTAACTGTAGTTTAGTATTATACACTTTAATTTGTAATAGTTAAAAAAAATGCTCATAATTACAATGGCATTCAAAACTGCAACAACATCCATAAACCATTAACAATAATTAATAATTATTGTTGTATAATACAAAGAGCAAAGCTGCCTTGAGGCTGGCAATTTCATTTTTTATGCAAAACAGGTAAGTACAACATTTTTTAAAAAGAAACCATTAAGTTCCCTCTCTTGTTCCTTTGTAAAAACCCCTTGGAAGCTTGAAATATTTTTTCCGTTCACTGTTTTTCACCACATAGATTTTAGGGCTGATTATGAGCAGGGATGCTAGGTCAACTGTAATATACATATACATTTTAAATCACAGATTCCACATTTTCCTACCTCCTATGCAGTTTCCCTTATGCACACACACCACAGCCTACGCCATCACTTTGGAAAACAGAAAACTTTTACAGAAGACAGATATTTTTTTTAAAAGGTCATTCAAAATTTAATTAATATTCCTGAACCCAGGTGTAATGAAGTCAGGAAGTGCTCCCTGACCCTTGGTGCATGACATCACTGGAGGGTTGTTAGGCACTCAGCCAATCACATTGTCCCTCCTAGATTTGAAACCTGTACAACACAAATAGTTAAAATTAATCAGTGGGCCATTCTTAGGGCTCCTGTTGCACAATAACAGAGACACCAATTGATTCATACCTTCAAAACACCTAGAGAGTGAGGAGAGCAGAGGGTAACAAAGAGCCAGCCTGCTGCAAATACCTGCTACAGGAAAAGAAGCACTTCAACAGGAAGAGAACCCCTAGAGGTCAGAAGAGCCATAGAGATCTGTGAATAAGAGAGCCACAGAGTTGTGCATTAAAGACTGCTATTTAATTCTACAGAGCCCCCTAGCAGCTTCAGCAGTTTCAGCTGCCTGTAGCAAGCGTCTTATTTCTGCCATTCAGTTGCAGTGGGTGTGTAATGTATTTCTGTGTTATTTCTGGAGATAGTTGAAATAAAGTTTTGCTATAACATGTCTCTGGGATTTTAATTTCTACTACATGGTAAGCATTTTTAGATACAAATCTATTCTGAAACAGAAAAAATACAACTAAATTTAAATTTAACAATGGGAAAGTATCAACAAGTTGCTGCAACAAGACCCTCCCATTTCGCCACATGTATGGGAGGCGGGGGGGAATTATATATGGGTTGTCAGTGCACAGGCCAATTTTCTTCTTAAGTCAAAGAAACTGCATCACAACACGCATTTTAGAGAATAATTGCAAAGTAGATAAATGTGCTAATACTGTGAGGTGTAGCCTTTAAAATCAATGGGACTGTAAATACTGAACTCCTCATAGGATTCGGCCCAGGTTTTTTTTACATCAAAATGTTTGCCTAACTTTGATAATGTCCTGTTAATTACAGTTTTGGGTTTTGTTTTGTTTTTAAAGCATAGACAATTCCTAACAATTCTACATACACATTAAAAAATACCAAGGAAGACATTTTTCTGTTTCTTATTGCTTCTGACCTTGTTGTTCATGATAAAATGTAAAGCTATACTTCATCCAAGGATATTAGGCCAGCTAAGCACCAAAATAAAATTCTCAAAATATCCTTAATAGATTAACAGTGAGTTGCTAGCATCTTTACCCAAGCATCTAGGCTCCTACTATACATGAAGCCTAACCCAGCTTTATGCTGCACGACCCCCACCCACCCAGAAATCTCAGTTGCAGACTGCAACAAAACTATAGGTGGTCAGGCAAATGGTTTCCTCGCATGCATACACACACTTTATTACATATTTTTTCAAATTATTTGGTATTCTTAGTCTGTACTCAATAAAAGCAGGAGGGGTTTCCACCCCCATAAAAAAATCCTCACCAAAAAATGCAAGAGGAGAAACCTTCCTACCTGGCCCAATGGCCCCCTATAGGAAGGCTGTGGTTTGCAGCAGTTTTGTGCTGGTTGCAAAACCACTAGCCTAGTGCACATGGAGCGGAAGCCTGCCAGTCTAGATGCCTGGAATCTACAACCATTTAAAACAAAAAAACAAAAAAGTGGGAAGGGAGTGAGGGGAATTGGTTGGTTACATTAGTGACATCCTTCCTCCTCCTGCCATTTAAGTCATTCCACACACATCCTCCAAATCCCTGGATTGTGGTGAAACACTTTTGCAACTCACTTAGAATTTTAGAATAACTCTCACTTACAACAGTGTAAATCAGGAGAAACTTCACTGAAGTCAGTTATAATGGTATAAAAACCAGGATGAAATCAAAATCAGGCCCTATACATTTTAGCAGCAAATGTTACCAATGTGATATTCATTAGATGAATTATTCCAAACCAAGTTTCACTTTACATATTTTATTAACCCATTAGAATGCTTGTATTTTCCAGGCTGAAAGAGTATGCTTAGAAGAATTTGTCCACAACTTCCAAAAAATTAACACTTTTTCAGTTAGGAGATTCTATGCTGCAAGGTGCTGAGAGCCGTCTGCTCCCATTTAACTCGATGTGAGCTGAGGGGGTCACTCAGTATCTCACAGGATTGAGATTTTGATCACATTAGGGGAATAAAACGACAACACACATGCATTTAAAAACTATTTGGGTCCAAATAATACAGCCAACTAATAATGACGACTACCAATATACTGTTTGGGGCCAGAGGACCAGCATACCAGAATCTAAAGAGTCACACTTTCTTTTGCTCAGTGTATCTCCAAGAGGTTAACAAGTTAACCACAGTAACAATTGTTTTGTCAGCAATTACATTACTAACAGAACATAGGTTGTTTTATTAGACTTACTACAATATGTCTTTGAAGACAATGATGGAAACAGACTCTGTTTAGATTTTTCTGGTTTTGGCTCTAGTCCACCCCCAAATAAGAGACCTACAAGAGGGCTTTGCATATAAATTAGGACAATACAGGAGTGAGGTAACCTGTGGTTGCTGAAATATTACTTCAGGGGTTCTTAGACTTTTTCACCATGTGGTCGACATTATAGTAATAGGTTGGCTGGTGGACCAGATAACAGTCCTGTGGTCTTTGCCTACAGTTGCCTCCCTTCCCATAACTGTCCTGTGGCAACTACAACGGTTGCTTACATGAAAGATAGGAAAGCCTTTATTTGTTTTTAGATACTCTACTACAATGTGTTTTGTCCTTCCTGAAACAATGTAATCAGGACATTGACTTTAGTTCTTTAATTCATCTTCCCTACTGATGCTTTCTTTTGCCTGTTCCTCTTCTCCCTTTTACATGGTGCCCTGCCACCTGATCCTCTCCTTCCCCTACTCTCATAATCCTGGACATTCCCCTCCAGCTGGTGGCTAAAATTCCAGTCCAGCTTGTGGGTCTAGTTCCCATGGTTGGCTCCTATTTCCTCTTCTCCTCCTACATAGTTGTGGCTTTTAGTAGAGGCGGCTAGACTGGATGCTCCTCCTCCTTTCCAATGTCTGTTATATGTAGTCTGGATACCTCCGAAAACAGGTGGAAACCAGAACACCAGTATTATGTGACCCAAAAACTCTCAGCAAGCCACCAGCAAATGCTCCACAGGACAGTTTGGAATTGTTGCACCATATAAATAAATGGAAGCACAAAACCAAGACAGTCTGTACAAGATGCCCCAGTAAAAATAGCCAACATAAATTAAACATGCTAGAAACAACTATCCAAGATGAGGACCCTAGTGGTAAAGATTAGACTGTTTCTCCTGTAGCATCTGGCTCCTCTGACAGCATTCAAAATGACTGTTACCAGCAGCCTAGAACACCTTCATTCATTGGGATACTTTCCAGAAAACTCACTCCATGGTCGACAGAAGGCGTGAAGAAATTTTAGGAGACATAAAAGATATAGAAATTCTTACCATAATGCAAGCACATGACACTCCAATGTCCTTACAGAAAAATAAGAAGGTGTTGGTCTACAGAGCAGATATTTTGGAAAACAGGCTAAAACTAAACTCAATCTCAATCAAAAACAAAACAGTGTAAAACTTTAGTGCCTACAAGTCCACTCAGTCTTATATCTTATTCTGCCAATCGCTAAGACAAACAAGTTTGTTTACATTGATGGGAGCTACTGCTGACTGCTTCTATTTACAATGTCACCTGAAAGCGAGAACAGGCGTTCGCATGGCACTTTTGTAGCTGGCGTTGCAAGGTATTTACATGCCAGATATGCTAAACTCTTGTATGCGCTACCATGCTTTGGCCACCATTCCAGAGAACATGCTTCCATGCTGATGATGCTTGTTAAAAAAAACAATGCGTCAATTATATTTGTGATTGTACTCCTTGGGGGGAGAACTGTATGTGTCCTGCTCTGTTTTACCCACATTCTGCATATATTTCATATTATAGTAGTCTCGGATGATGACCTAGCACATGTTCATTTTAAGAACACTTTCGCAGCAGATTTGACAAAACGTAAAGAAAGTACCGAAGTGAGATTTCTAAAAATAGCTACAGCACTTGACCCAAGGTTTAATAATCTGAAGTGCTGTCCAAAATCTGAGAGGGGCGAGGTGTGGAGCATGCTTTTCGAAGTCTTAAAAGAGCAACACTCTGATGCAGAAACTACAGAACCCAAACCACCAAAAAAGAAAATGAACCTTCTGCTAGTGGTATCTGACTCAGATGATGAAAGTGAACATGCATCAGTCTGCACTTCTTTGGATCGTTATCAACCAGAACCCATCATCAGCATGGAAGCATGTCCTCTGGAATGGTGGTTGACGCATGAATCGACATATATATTAGCGCATCTGGCATGTAAATATCTTGCAACACTAGCTATAACAGTGCCATGGCAACGCTCATTTACAGTGCACCTGAAAGTGAGAACAAGAAGCAGGCATTATCTTCTGCACATTGTAACCAACCTTGTTTGTCTGAGCGACTGGCTAACCAAGAAGTAGGACTGAGTGGACTTGTAGGCTCTCAAATTTTACATTGTTTTATTTTTAAATACAGTTTTTTTGGTACATAATTCTACATGTGTAAGTTCAATTTCATGGTAAAAAGACTGCACTATAGTATTTGTATGAAGTCAATTGAAAAATACAATTTTTTTGTTTTTTACAGTGTAAATATTTGTAATAAAAAATAAAGTGAACACTATACACTTTGTATTCTGTGTTGTAACTGAAATTAATAAGTTTTAAAATGTAGTAAACATCCAAAAATATTTTAAATAAATGGTATTCTATTGTTAACAGTGCGCTTCATCACACAATTAATCACAATTATTTTTAATTGCATGATTAATCGCGATTAATTTTTTTAATTCCTTGACAACCTTAATAAACATTGGTGTTGAATTTTAGTAAATAGCCTGAGTATTTGTATATATGGTTTAATATCTTTTTAATTCAAACAGGCAGATGAACTTTTATGCTTTCTAGTTACAGAATGAAATTTATTTGTAGAACTCTGTTGTGGCTGAAAAAGCATAGGTTTGATGTTTGCTGTAGTGCCATTTGACTGGGACTTTTTTCTGAATGGTGCTCTCAAAAGGACTGTTCGATTCTGAACTGAGAGAGTCTGGGGTTTAATTTTTCTGTTATTACTGTGTGTTTAGTACAGAGGCGTTGTACTTTGGCCTGAGGAATAATGAGACTGTTAGTGTTCCATATCCCAGACTTCACTGTGCTCTACTGTCAGTGTTCAGTTGGACCAGCCTTCGCTGTCTCTGGAGCATGACTGAAGATTCCACTCTTGGTGATTTGTGAATAATTATGGATACAGCTCTAAGGGGAAAATTTAATGAATGCTGTATACGTTGAATCAGTCTCAAATGCTAATTTCAGGAATTACCTTTTGTTACTGTTTGTACCTAAACATTTCTTGGTTTATTTTTATTTACACAGTGAATATTTCTACATTATTTCTACCACCTATATTTCACTGTTTACCTAATATTAACCTAGCTTTAGATGGGAGTCTTTTGAATATCAACATATTAAAGACTGAAGTAAAAGCTGATTATATGATCTTCCCAAAGGCAGATTTTTTTGTTTGTTTTTTTTTAAAACCCTACTGATTTCCCTAAACAATTTTCTAGCTAATGCTACATTTTTTGGTCATGGAAAAAGTGTCATTTTTCAAAAAGAACCATGGCAACTTTCACAGGGTAACATCAAATTTCATAAACACTCATGTTAACAGCCAGTATCAATTAAACAATACTTCATCATGAGATGAAATATTTCAGTATCTACCAGAATGAAGAAGCAAAGAATTTCCATTTACTTTTAAACTTGTTGGAACTTTGAAAATATTCAAGAATCAAAGGGAGAACTTATATAACTTACTGAAAAAATAATAAATTTCAGTAAAAAAGGTAAACAAAAGATATAGGAACATCTGCTCTAAGAAAATTTTTGTTCAGTTGAGTTCATCCTGCCACAATATTCTGTGTACCACATGCAATGCAAGACTTAAAGCTGGTATAGATATTATTTACTCTCATTTTCAGTCCCTTTGCCAGAGTAGTGTAAAGTGGCCCTATTATAAATGAGAATGCAGCCCAAATTCTCTGGTCTTATGCTCCCGTGTTTAAAATCCTACAGTGCAACATAGTGTGAAAAAGGTTATTTCAGCACTTGCATTGTGGACTGGCACACAAAGACAACTGCAACATTTGTCAAATCAGAAAAATGATTGAAGTTCTTATACTTTGCCAATCTCAGTCTGGTGAATCATGGCCTAAATAAGAGATTTGCAGATGACACGGGGGAGAGGAGAGAGGACTGCTGCACAGCTAGAATTTTACGTTTTTGAAGCAAGTGATAAATTCTATGATTTCCATAAAATTGAAACCACAGTTAAGAAGTTTTAATTACAATGATATTTGAATATCATATATATTTTTCAGTGAAAGTTAAGAGTTACACATAGACACTTTGAAACTTCAAAACGTGTTCCAATTTGCATATGCATCTGAAAGGCCACTTAAAAGTTTCGAAATGTGCAATTTCACTGCAGTATTATTGAATTAGAGACAATACTATTGTTAGAGCATTCCTAGAATCTGACTGTTAGTTCTCGCTGGATGGATTAAAAAAAAACAAACCAAAAACATTTTTGACGTGACCAACTGTGATTTTACCTTTTTAATTTATTTTTTGCCAAAAGCCAAAGAAAAGCAATAATTTTGCACTGATAAATCAAATCTTGTATTTGAGATATGCTTTCTAATATGTAGCAAAAATGTATGGAAAATACAAAGCAGCTATGGGTTTCACAACATTACCAATTTTCAACTGGTCTAAACAAAGGCAGTAAGTAGCATGCATTTGTTGAACAAACAACATTTTTGTAACCTAAAGCTACAGATAAGTCTTTAAAAAACTAGTTACTTTTATTTTTGTTTCCCTTGCAGTTTCTGGAAAGTAGCATTTGCAGAAAGACAGAACTAAGAAAAAGGAAAGGGTAAACAGAGATCGAGACAACATTTTAAATTATGAGGTGAGCACTATTTCCTAACCTTTCTTATGGATGTATGTCCTTTTCCCTGAGAGGGCTAAACAGCAAACCAGGGTAGCAGACCTCCTATCTCTCTCAAACTCACCTGTCATGTGGTCTTTGCTTCAGGGTGAACTATGCTGCTAGCAGTGCAGACACTACCTGCTGGTGGAACCAGTTCCACACAAGAGGCCAACTCGCCAGACTTCCTACTGCATTCCTGATATAATCCATTTAATCTTCCCTGTGGCACACAGCTCAATTTCTTCTCCAGGTAATTCCCCATATGGATCCTTTCACATCCTTTTTCTGTTCCCTTTAGACATCTGACATTAAAAAATGCACGTCTGTTGCTGTTCTCTGCCTGTCTCCCTTTTTCACCAGTAGAGACATGATGCTGCTTTCACTATAGAACGGAAAGCAAAAAATAGGCTAAGACACTAGAAAGCAGGAGCAGCTGCCACCCTAATGACAAGTGCTTGATGAAAAGTCTTCTACTGGAGAAGTCTTACTTTAACAGGTATACACGATTACAAAGCACAGATGTTATCAGCAAGAACAGGACTGGGCTACAATAGCCCTGTTTCTATGCAGCTAGGAACTTGTTATAAAACGTAAAGACAGTAGCCATCTGGATAGAGGGGGCTATTGACAGGAGTCCTTCAAGAAAATTCAGTAAATAGAATCAGCTACGATATTATTTAGACATTATTAGACGGTGAAGATGGAAACAGGTCCATTTCAAGAATGTTGGGCATGTTTCTCACTGCAAGGCCACTTTACACAGCTCTAGTTGTGTGAAGGGCCTTAAAGGCCCCGTTACACTGCTCTGGCAATGTAAAATGGCCTCAATGTATAAGAGAATCAGGCCCATTACACTCACATATAGCAGCCAAGTGTGGAAGGATAATGGTAGCAACATGTTCTTTGAGAGATGGATTGTGACATTAAATGCCTTTGAGAATCATAGGGTTAGACGGGACCACAAGTCTAACCCCCTGCCAAGATGAAAGGCTGTTTATAATGTCTTTGCACCACTGAAGGAGGTTCAGCAATAGCAATTCTCAAATGAGAGAACATTTCCTTCCATTTTCAATGGCACAAGAATCATACAGAAGTTAAACAAATGTTTGAAGATATCTGTCTTATTAATGTAAGATGTCAGCTTGTCTGTCAGCACTAATTTAAATGTCCAAGGCCCCAAGGCTGCCTAACTTTACTCACACTTAGTACTTTACTCCACAAATACTCCCACTGATTTCAGTAAGGGTGACAGAATAAGAACCTAAATAAATACATGCCCTGTTTAAGTTGTAATCTGTTCAAAAGAGGGACATTACAGTAAACTAAGAGGAAAGTGCCATGAGCATTTGAGGCACTAAAAAAAAAAAAGGAAGAATTTCACTTCTTAGTAGATGACATATTAGTGGACAACCTTCAACTTAAAACTTTAGCATTTATAAATACAAAAGTAGTTTTATAATCATTTAAGTAGGTTTATTCATAGTCTAAAATGTATCAGTGTTGTTTTGGGGAGAACACTAATCTCCTTTGATAGTGATTTTTTTAATATTAAAAGTTGCAGAATATTATTAAAAAGCAAAGAGAAGGCCAGCTTTTTGTTTTTTTGCAATGGCAAAGAGTTAATCTTTCCTTCATTCTTTGCAGATGTTCCTGGATCAAGTTGCAAGATTGCATCCAATGGATTTAGCAAGATGACTATTTCAACATGTACAGAACTATCACTCTGGAGTGACAGTCCTTGCAAAAGGTATGAGATGGGGGGTATGGAGGAGGTTCATAACACAGATCAGAGCAATTTTTGAATACGCAAGCATTATAACTTATTAGGCTACCAGAAAGTTTAAGGGTAATTAGGATATCCAGAAAGGAAAGAGATTCTCAATTTTCCTCTTTTCACAGTGCATTACCACTGCGTATCCCAAATATCTCCTCTCAAAGATGGAATATATTTGGCAATAAACACTGCATAATGTACCTAAGAGAAAGATACAGTTCACAGAAGAGCTATATTACTAACATCTACATTGAGTGGAAATGAAGTTTTGCTTTGTATTTTCAAATGTATTTCTCTCATCAAGTCCCTCCCCTCCTAACTTCTTGCTAGTATCTGAGAGCTTGATCCCACACACACACACATTTATATATAAACTTTACACTTGTGGGCAGTTGCACCAAGTTGAATGGGACTGCCCCTGAGTATAAAGCTACACAAATGTATCAGTGTTTGAAGGATCGGGGTCCAGGACAACATTATGATGATGTTCCATGACCCTATGGCAGATGAGCAATATAAAACTTAGTGTCGCCAATTACATCCAGAAGATTCACATATTCTACCTAACAACTAACCAGTCACAAGGTTCATGTTATTTGAAGCACATTAATTAAATTTATTCTCATTGAGTCTAATGTCCAGAACTTGAAATGACTTGATCATAAAAAGCATCTCTCAGACAATGAAAATGGGACAGCTCAGAAGAATGGTAATGGGATATGGAACTTTCATTTCTAAATCAGAAGCTCAAATCCAGGTTAGCCTTGATTCACTTATTACTGACAGTTTTCAGCTGGAGTTATACAAATGCAGAAAAGAGCCACTGACTTGCTGTAAATTTATTTAGAAAAATGCTTTAAAACTTATTTTTATCAACTATTCTTTAGGCAACTAAACATAGGGAATAAGAAATTTATTATTGAGATCCCTTATCACTGTGGTAAAATAACATGCCCGATATTCATGCAGACTTAACTGTGGAACTCAAGGACCATGTCTCAGTATTAGCTGGGTTAATAGTACTTATATAGTGGCTGCAGTCTGAGTAGCTAAGAACTGGATGAGGCTGCCATGCTGAGAATTCACTTTGGTTTGACATGGACAATTAACATAACTTTTTAAAAACAACTACAGTGTGTGCTTAAACAAGGGAAAGCCAGGCAATTAAATCCAAATAATGAAACCTAATAAACTTGAATTGTGTTGTTTGAATAATGACACCTGGAGGACCAACTGACACTCCGTTACAAAATTTTAAAGAGGTAATATCACTCAACTGATTTGCATCGGACAGTTTTAGGGAAACCTAGAAAATTTTAAACACTTGAAATGCACCTTAGCTACCGGATTTCATACTCTTAGTTAGTGGGGACTTGTTGGGTCGTTGCATCCCACATGAATCCCCTGCATGTTTTATGATGGCATCTCACTCCCAGCCAGGTCAGGACCTCCTGCCATAGACTACCTAGACTTGGCTGGCAGGGGAAGGGGAAGAGAAAGAAGGATCGTTTCCAGACAACCATCTTTTCAAGACCACTGTTAAAAGATGCCTTCTGCTCTCCCATCATCCACACGCCAGGTCCCGATCTCCGCCCCAACAGCAGAGGCGGGCTGCACGCTCCCTTTACCGGGGACAAAGAGGAACGGACGCCTGAGTCCCTCCCACCAGCTCAGCACAGCCCAGCCCAGATCCCCAGCCCGGCTGCCCCACTCCCTGCAAGCGCGGCCCCTTCCCCAGGGCGCCTCCCACACGCCCCCTCCCCCTGACCCCCACCTGACCCTTCCCCTTTGACCTCCCCAGCCTCCCCCGGGCCCCCCCTCCGCTCACCCTGGCACGAGCTCCGGGTCCCTCCTCCTTTGCCTCCGCCATGTTGGGCCCCCGCAGCCCTCACACCCCGGGGGGGGTCTCTGCCGCTCGCCCCCTGGGAGAGGAGGTGACACGGAGCGGTGGGTCGGCCCCGAGCCCTGCTGCGGGGGAGGGGGCTCCGACCGGGCTCCCCGGGAAGGGGGGTGTCTAGGCTGCTCCCTCGGGGGGGGGAGGAGGGGGGGCTGGTCGGACCCTCCAGGCCGCCAACCTCTTAAAGCTGCAACGACAAGCCCCAGCGCGGGGGGAGCGAGTGCGCATGTGCACCGCGCATGCGCTGAATCCCAGCTTCCCCCGCCCCCTCCCCGCGCATGCGCTCTCCCCTCTTGCTTCTTCAGGTCTAGGTTGGCTCCCTCTTAAAGGGCACCGCACCCATGTCTGGGCTGAGCTGGGAAGGGAGGGAAACAGCCTGCAGCCTCAGTGGAGACCCATGGTCTCTGCGCTTTAAAGGGAGGGGGATGGGTTGGGACCAGGCAGCACTATCCGCCATGGCCTGTCAGCAGGGGGACCATGGCATCTCATGCCAAGGTGTCCCCTGGAGCCTCAGCAGTGCCCCAGTGGCCTCCCCCATGCTCCAGTACCCCAACCTCACACCAGGGTGCCCCAGTGCCCCCCTCACTCTCTGGCACTCCCGCCTCCCATTTTGCACTGTAGCAATCCCCACCTCACACCACAGCACCCCAGCCACATCGCCACAGCGCTCCCTTGCACTATGACGCTCATAGTTCACACTAGGGCACCTCCACCTTAGGCCTCACATCTTGGCATCCAGGCCATGATACCAGTGCCCCTGCCTCTCCTGATACAGTGCCCCCATCACACACCACAACATCCCCACCTCATGCCATGGTGTCCTCCCTTCTTGTACCTGGGACCAATTGGCCTCAGTGAAGACTGGCTGCGTGCCACCACCCTCTGTGGGATTGCCTGATGCGGTAAAGCAACTTTGTTCCAGTGACCAAGCTGTTCACAAGCCCCCATCGAAGTCATGCTTGAAGTCACCTCGTGGTATCACGACATTACTCTTGGAGGCAGTATGTATTTGTTTATTTAAAGGAAGCTGGCGGGTTAAAAATAATATATTCTTACAAGCAAATTTCCTCCCCTATGTTGCTCATGACATCTTGAGTTCATTAGCACTGAAAGGATGTTGTTTATCTTTCATCTCTATCTATTTTTATTATTCAATCTATTTTTATTATTAATATTTATATTACGAGAGAGCCCCGAGGTGCATCCCTTCCATCCTGGGATCAGCACCCCATTGTTTTAGAGACAAAAATAGACACAGTCCCTACCCTGAGGAGCAATTTATTGTTTGCACTTCACTTGGACTGGCCAGTGAAACTAGATTAGTCAGTTTTGCTTTTGTTTATACTGCCCAGGCTATGTCAGTCACTAATAAGATCATAGTCAGTTTCTAGTTAATTTCACTTTTTGTCAGTGCAATACCTGGATTGCAAATATGTGGAGGATAATGTCTTTGTTTTCATTGGATTTTTTCTAATTTTCCAGAAAGATTTCTATTGGTCTTAGGTTCTGCAAAGATCTGTTTCTGCAGAAACTAATCCCCCAATCCTGCAAAGATTTGCACATGTTTAACTTTAAGCACATAAGAGGTCTCATTTTTAAGTACATGAATAGTCCCACTGATTTTAAGTTAAATTTAGGCGTGTGTGTAAATCTTTGCAGGATCAGGATTTAAATCTTTAAAGCTTTGTAATGGTGTTCATCACCTTGATCCCTCCCACCAGTAACAGGACACATGCCTTTCAAAAAGCATGAAGACTGTAAGTCTTTCATGCTAGAGACTGTCTTCAGTTTTTACCTGGTATAGTGTCAAATACATTGTCAGCACCCAAGGATAATAAATATGAACAACATAATCCCAATTGTTTACTAGTTAAATAATCTAATCGTTAATTTAAATTTTTACTAAATAGAGTATTCTTCATTACCTATCCTAATCTTATGCACTATTGTTGAACAACTGTTAAACAATAGCCACATTCTTTGCCATAGATAGCTGCATTTCAGTGGTGGTTGAAATGATCCCCGCATAAACTGTATCCTTCACTTCCTACCCTAAACTGTTGTGTCTTGCTGTGATTCATTATTAAAATGCTGCTCCCTCCGGGGGACACTTCCTCAAGTCTCTCTCTAGAGGTGGCTGCATTCCAGTGGTGGTAAAATAATTCCTGTATCTAATAATAATTAATAATAAATTATTAATTATACTTTTCATCCTTAAGTGAATTAAATATTTAATAGTTAATATATCAGTTTCTTACATTTTAAAGTACTTTGGGATCCTTCACAATGAAAAGTGCTATATAATATACATAATAAATTTGTTGTGAGACTTAATTAATATTTATAAAGTTCTTTTAAGATTCTTGGATGGATGGAAGTGCAAAGTATAAATATTTATTAGTGGCCCAAAACAATGGAGTAACAATACTGTCAAATTCTGAAATATGATGAAGTTGTCTTAAAAATTATTAAGTAAAAAAAAATTGTGAAGTTATTTTTCTTTGACTTTTGGTTTCTGAGCCTGTAAGTTGCATTAGGATCACATCTTCAAACTTTGCTCCACAATCATAAGGGCTGGAGCTCCAAATGAAAGCTGAGATTTTTAAGTAATCACACGACTCCAGGAGCTGGGCTTTAAGAAATATCACCAGACTCTCAATGAAATCACAAGTGTTCGCAAAACTGATGTTGCGCACTGTCATGTCTGGAATAATGCTGTAGAATGCTATGATACTTTTTATGAGTTGTTCAGCACACAACAACAGGAACAAAAAGCTTTTTCTTCTTATGTTTTTCTCATCAAAGAAATAAACTGGGAGCTGAGGAAATGTCAGCATAAGCCCCCAGATCTAACAGTATACGGAAAATGCATACAAAACACTGAGTAATATTTTATGTTAGCAATAGCCCTGTCATTCAAATTGAATGTTATAAGACAATGTGCTGTTAACAAGTTTGCCTGATAAAGGATTTTCTTGTATTGGTATGGTGTTACTGATAGTGAGATTTATTATTTTGTGAAATAATCTCCCACTAGAAGTAGAGAAAATCATGTCACATGAGACATTTAAAACTAGATCAGGCAGAGCCCTGGAACATAGATTCTAAAGTACAGTCTTGCATTAGCCCCTGTTAGGAACGGAGTAGACGAACTGATGGCACAAATTTTCAAAGTTGCCACAACTTGGCTGAATCTTGCACCTAACATAAACCATATTTGTATTACATGAGATTGTGCATAACTCTATTCTTCCAAAAATACTGAAGGACATACTGCTTAGCTACGGTAAAACTCTAGCTTTACTTACACACACATTTGCACTGGGTTAATTAAACCAGTGCCAACCTTCATGTGGACACTCTTATTTTGGTTTAAGAATGACTTAGATTCATGTAACTTAGACTGTTATTAATTGATTTAAGATCAACTGAAATAAGCCCTGTTTCAACTGAAATAAGGGTTTTCACACAGCCTTTGGCATCGGTTTAACTAAATCCGTTTAAAATCACATCTTAAGTTAAATGTGTGCAGCAGCATATAGGTAAGATTGTTACCAGTGGAGTAGAGTGAAAGTCCTTAATTATATCAGTACATTTCTGTGGTCCTTCTCTCTTCTTATAAGGAAATGTCACTCCATTAACAGTAATTTTTCACTCCAGTGTGTTCAGATTACTCTGCTAAATCCTCTGGAATACAGCATTTTCCACCTACCAGACAGATGCATTCCAAAGGGACTACCACCGCTCGCTCCCCTGCTGTAGGGGCCTGATCAGCACATGGGAGTCTGTAGGTATGTCTATATTGCATTGTATGCCCAGGTCTGTGAGAACTGTGCTTGTGGACTCTGTGTTTCGAAGCAAACACATGAGCCATAGGTGCTGGAACTAGGGGTGCTGGCTTGAAGTGGTTTCCATTATATACAGGGTTTGCAGTTTGGTTCAATGGCTCTCAGCACCCCCACTGTAAAAACTGTTCCAGCACCACTGACCTGAGCATCCACACTCCATTGTAAACCTGGGTTTACAGTTGCTGAATACGAGTTTCATAGCCATGGTAACTCATCGATACTGAAGTAGGCAGATCTTGTGACTCAGGTTTGTGGCTTGAGCTGTATCCACACTGCAAAATGACAGGGCTTGGACTTGAGTCAAAGAAAGATTCAAGCTCTGACCCACCACAATAGCAGGATCCTAGAACCCGGGTCCTGTGCACGTGCTGACCCAAGTCAGACTGATTTTGTGTGTGGCTGGAACGGGGGCTTAGGCTCAAATCTGAATCAGAGCCTGGACTTAGTGTGCTATGTAGACATATTCTGTGGGAGTTAAATAAGATTTGGATCAGGCTTAGGTAATAGAGGAGGGTTAAGAGAAGTGGACAATATCCCGTGGCAAAAGGCTAAAATGGCATCCACTGACTCCTACTCTTGGTGCATCTGTTTTTCGGGTGGGTTAAAAGGAACTGGATTACTCTTGCCACAGCTGCTTCCCCCTGGTAGCAACAATACACAAAACTAATAAAGCCCCCTTAAAATGCAAGGGGTGAAGAAAGCCCTTGTCATTGATCCTGGGCTGAGAAGGCAGGAGCAATAACCAGGTAGGCTCTCTCCTGTTACAGCGAAACTCCTCCTAACTGTGACTTTTCTGTGTGAAAAGAAAAACTACACTTCACTTCAGGACTTAGATTATGTGGTGATGGACACTATAGAAAAAAAAACATAGACAGGTAGATTAGACAGGTAGACAGATGTGAGGGCTCAGTTGTATTTTGATTTATAGTTGGTTTTAATTTACAGAAAGAAAAAAAACCCAAACCATAGCCTATGGCACACCTCTGTTTAAGCACATTTGTCTTTAAATGACTGACATTTTTTTAAAAAGTGATTGTGAAACTCCAATCGTGTGCAGACTGCAGTGCAATGAATTGAATGCATGATCATTCCACATACGCGCAGGCATGAATAGCTGAGTGTGGATCATCTAAATAAACCCCTTAGCATTGCACATTCTTATCTATGCACTCCTTCCTCTATTTTAACTCAAGTCTATTCAAAGAATTGCAGCTGCAAATACTTGGACCATTAAAAATTGTTAAATACAAATAAATAACAATAATAATGTTTTCAACCAAATTTGGAAGCAGATTCTGTGAACATCTTCATTTTATTTTGTGGGATTACCTGGAATGAACATGGCTAGCATAGGTCTGGAGCACACTATATACAAGTTGGGAGCTCAGTTTTGAAACGTTGGGACCTTAATAGGACAATATATTAACAGCTATAATTTAAAAAAAATGGGCATTTGGAGTTAACAGAACTGTATGTCTCCTACAGAATAAAACATATATTGCTGTATTAGCAAAGAACCAGGCCAATTTTTGAGGAATGAGAAGTAGGTCCGGGAGAAAAAAATTGGTCAAATAGTTTATACAGTGAAAAAAGCAGCTTTGGGTTAAATTAAACTGTTAATGAATTTGGCGAATAGATTTGGTCAAATAAAAAATTGATTTTTTTTTAAAAAGTCTAAATAGTTTTGACATTTTCAGAAGGAAATGTTTTCAATTTTTGTCTGAAACAATGTTTCCTTTCTAAATTTAGCTACATTAAAAAAAAACATTCAAAACGTAAAAAAAACCCAACCCTGAAATGTAATGAATAAAACAAAAATTTCATTTCAGGTCAAAACACTTTTTTTTTTCCTTCCAGATTTTTGGTTCCGCCACCAAACCAAAAACTCAATTATTCGCTTAGTTCCAGTGAGAACTCCTTTCCCACAAGTTTATATACTACAGAGATACTCTGATATGATGGTGATGAGCCTGAGACACAAGCCTAGGCAAATTACATTAGACTGTAAAGTTGCTCACCAAAGACCTTGCTTTAATCACCTCCTGTTGGAGTAATCTGGAAAGCATGTTTGAGTTTGGTCTCTTAGGGTCAGTGTTAATGAGGAGGGTTTAGCTCCATTTTGCTTATTTATATCAAACCAGTTTTTTTCCCTATAGTTTTTAATAGCAAAAATAATGACTTTGATTTTCCCTCTGCTGGAAACCTCTGAGTGAGAGAGAATCCCCTTTAAAGAGATACCTCCTAAGCTGTACTCACTGTTGCTTGTCCTCGCACTGCTGTGCTCTTTATATTCCTGACATCTGCCCTGGGGAGTTTGGAAACACCTGGACTAGCATTCTCATCAGCAAGCGCTGGATCCATCTCTGCATTCATGGGTGGCTGGGAAGTGCAATATGGAAATGTTACATTGGAGTCTCGCCTGCAATAGGAATCATTCCTAAACCGTTTTTGTCATGTGGCTTGTCACAATGAACATATATCCTTATCACACATATTGGAGCTCAGACTTCTATTCCCTGCTGCCAGCCCTCCAGTTGCTCGTATTCTGTTTGGGGACAGCTTTCTTCTTCAGAGGGTTTCTTTTGTATCCACAGCGTCATGCCATGTCTGCCATCGTTGAGAAATCACATTCATCAAAGGGATCTTCACAGGGTATGCTATTTTTGCTTGGCTTCCAGCTCATTTCCCTTCTGCAAGCCTCAGTCCATGCTGCTCTCACTTTCCCCTTGGAAGGGAAGTAGTAAAAGAATTTGCCACTACTCTGCCCATTAGTACAAAAAGGAAACACACAATACACCATCCTGACCAGGTATTTGGTTTGCTTTCCGAACCAACTTGCAGGACAGCTCAGCTGTGCAATCTCTTTCCTTCTCCTCAAGTCTGCCACTCTGCGCAAGGCCTTCTTTTTATTCACAGCACTGCATTTCCCCTACCTTTACTCCTCCCACTACCAGCCAGCAACTACTCGATCCATTCATGCCATAGTGTCCAATAACCACCACCACTCCACAGTCCAGCAGGGAACTCTTGGGGTAGGAAAAGTGGGGGTTAGCCTGGGACTGTTTTGTGTCCTTTCAGGCAACACGATGGGTTGTGGGATTGGCATTCCTGGCTCCCCCTCTCCTTCCAGCATAGCAGCAGGGGCGGGAATGGGTGAATGTTAGGGACAATCTGTAACTATTAGTGGGGATGCAAATGGGAGTGCAGGGAGGAGCTAAGGTTTGCTCTGCCAGTGAGAGGGAGATGAATGAAGTACCAGGTCTACATTAGAAAAGATGTGCTGGCATAGCTATACCAGCCTGGCTATACAGGCAAGGTCGCCTGGTGTACACGCAGTTTATACCAGCAAAAGAGCGCTTTTGCCAGTCTAGCTTTTGCTAGTTTAGCAAGCGAAATAAGCTATGCCAGCCAAAGCACTTTTATGCCAGTATAATTGTGTCTGCACTAGGACTCTAGCTGGTAAAGAAATGTCACCAAAATACTATATCCCTAACGGATATTACTATATTGCTGACATTTCTAGTGAAGACTGGACCTAAGAGGGTTGCTGGGGAGGCACACCTGGCAGGGGAAAGCACCTATTCACAGTCATTTCACCCTTCAAGCACAGGCAGGGATGGTGCCAGCAAGGTACTGTGGGGTCTCAAGACCGGATCATTTGAGAGGAGGGGACAGCAATGCCCAGAGGCTGGGCCTTCCTGCCTGTGGCAGGATGTGGGGAGAGGACAGTGTTC
Organism: Chelonoidis abingdonii; assembly: GCF_003597395.2. NCBI lineage: Eukaryota > Metazoa > Chordata > Testudines > Testudinidae > Chelonoidis > Chelonoidis abingdonii. Next base: position 3,933,129 of record NC_133793.1, read on the forward strand.
ACGGACTCTGAGGAAGATGGCAGCAGGGAAAGGGGAACTAAGATTGAATCAGGGCTGTCTCCCTAGGCAGAAGCTCGTGGGATCTAGCAGCTGAAGTTTGGACTGCCTATGGATCTTGTAGCCTTTGCTCCTGTCTGGCTCCACCAGAATAGCAGCGGTGGCAGCTCTAGTGTAGACGAGGTGCTGGCAGTCTCTGTGGGTGGGGCTACATCACTGTTAGCAATGGAGAGCAATAGTTCAGAAAAAACCTAGTGTAGACACAACCTTTGTGCCGCGGCAGCCCAGGAGGGAGAGGAGGAAATTAAAGGCAGGGAGCAGCCTAGGTTTGTTTTTCTTTTACACAGTTACAATTGTTTTATCTCAAAACCCTCCCAGCACAGGGCACCATTGGTGGGGAGAAGGAAGCTGGCAGACTGCGGGGACAGCAGGAGTTCAGATTACAGTGCGGTGATTTGCATTTCCATGGTACTAGTGATGTCACAGGCCTACACTAAGCAAGGTCTCCTGAGGCTCTGAAGACAAAGGAGAGTGACAAGAAGCATGAAACAACATAGACTTAAAGGACAGAAGCCAAGTTTAAAAAAGAAATGCATTCATCAGGCGCTCAGTCATATACTCACTAACACAGGAGTGATGGCAGGGTCTTCATTTTTTTCTTTGCAGTTCACTTTTAAAATCCCCAGGCACAAATTCCTCCCAGACTTGCAGGGCTGGATTTGTCACATAACATCCCCTTCCCCCAACCTTCCACTGATTAGCAAAGGAACCCACGTTGCAAAAAAAAAAAAAAAAAAGGCAGCTGCTTCACTCTCCCTGCTAGAGAGATGCCCAGGAAGTGTCTGATGGTAGGTGGATTGAAAGGAGGAAGTGGAACTCAAAAAGGAATATTCTAGCTTTCTCTCCACAAACAGATGCCCTTCTGCTGCTGCATTTTAGTCAATAAGGTCTTGTGACAGGGACTTTCTGTAGGGATGCCAGCCCAGGGTGGGCTATTCACTTCTAGATCTGTGATGGATTTGATTTGCTTGTGCCACATTACCCAAAAACACTGCAGGAACTGGAGAGGGACTTATGTGAATAACTAGGGAAGAAAAGCAACCATATTTTCATCAATCATCCAATAGCATTTTTTTGCTGTGGGAATCAATCATCAGATGAATTGTTCTATGAATGTACCCGACAACCGGAATTTGGCCCAGAATTTAAAATCAGTATAAGCATGCTTTTATAAAACCTAAAACCAGTGGAATCCCTCCACTGGTTTTTTTAATTCCAAAGAAAACAGCTGTTTTTTCTAAATATGCCAACATTCAGTGTTTGCAATCCAAACATGGCGGTGCTAAGATCCCAAAAGTGAAACTGACTGTACGTACAAATTAGGGAAACTGATTTCAACGATTTTCATTGTCCAGCCAGAGAAAAGTGCAAAAACTAAACAAGGAGAATATAAACAGTGAGAAGTTCAATGTGTTTTTAAAAAATCACAGTCAGTAACTTTAAAAAATGAACTTGTTTGTTTACATAACAAAAATTTTAGTTGACGGTGGCCAAAATATGCAAATTTGGGTGTCTATAGTTAGGCACCTAAATCCATGTTTAAAACACCAAAGGCTAGTCTAAGCTAATGGTTATGCAGGTCTATAAAATCATGAATGGTGTGGAGAAAATGAATGCGGGAATGTTATTTAACCCTTCACATAACACAGAACCAGGGGTCACCCAATGAAATTAACAGGCAGCAGGTTTAAAACAAACTAAAGGAAGTACTTCTGCATACAACGCACCGTCAGCCTGTGGAACTAATTGCCAGTGGATGTTGTGAAGGCCAAAATTATAACTGAGTTAAAAAAAGAATTAGATAAGTTCATGGAGCATAGGTCCATCAATAGCTATTAGCCAAGGGGGTCAGGGACACAACCCCATGCTCAGATGTCCCTAAGCCTCTGACTGCCAGGAGCTGGGACTGGATAACAGGGATGGATCATTCAGTGATTGCCCTGTTCTGTCCATTCTTTCTAAAACATCTGGCATTGACCACTGTTGGAAGACAGGATACTGGACTAGATGAACCACTGATCTGATCCAGTGCAGCCATTCTTATGTTCTTGTGTTAACCTTTCTTGGTCCACACACACCCCCTCCCACACACACAATGAAATGCAGCCCCCTCTGGTGAGGAATGCACACAGCTGAAAGGAAGGATAATTTATTTATTTATTGTAACATCTAGGAGTTCCAGTCATGGGCCAGACCTCATTGTGCTTCGCGCTGTGCAAATACAGAACGAGACAGTCCATGCCCCAAAGAGCTTACAAGTTAAGTATAAAGCAAGAGACAACAGATGAATACAGACAGACCAAAGGGGAAACAATGAGTCAGTGAGTACAAGGAAGCAATAAGACAGTACTTCTCAGGATGATAGGCAAGGATGGTCAAGCAGTTAGGCTGTTAGACTAGTGCATGAGTAGTCTCAGCGAAGCCAATGAGCAAGTAAAGTTATGCCTGTGTTTAAACGTCTATAGGATCAGCGCTTAGGGCTGGGTTCTCTGATCCACTGAACAGCTCAGAGCAAGTATAAACCAGCCAGAGATTCCCCCTGTGGACTCCAAGGCTAATTGCACTCCCAGCCCACCATGAGAGGAGGAAGATGGTAGGGAGGTGAAAAGGAAGGAGCATGGCAGAGCAAGGTTCTCTTCTGCCCAGTTCCTCACTGGTGTAATGTCCCTAAGTTAAAGCTGTCCCACTCCACCTTTAAAGTACACAAGCCCAATTTTTCCACCTTTGTAAGTCATTTTTATGGCAGCTTTGAATTTTCACTGTGGATCTGAATCTGCTGCCACTGACATCAGCAGCAAATCTATCAGTGACTTCAATGGGAGCAGGATTGTGTCCAGAGAAATTAAACACAGGAAAGTACTTAAACTCACCTTGTCCTCCCCTGTCCAGTCTCCAACAGAATGTACAGTCCCTGTAAATCTAGGATTTGCTTTCCTTTTTTCCTAGGATGTGGGGCCTGATTCTGATCTCTTTTACCTTAGTGTAAATCAGAACTAACTCACAGCAAAACCAGTGTTAGTGAGTGGAGAATTAGGCCCCCGATCTGTGTCTTTACCTTTCTGTCACTGCAGTCACCTAATCAATCTTTCGGGTTGACAACTGACCTGCAGGCATGTTTGTTATGGTGCACAGGAAATACCACTGGAGAGCAGATTTAATCAGTGCTCAAGCCAGGAATTAAAACTGTAGCAGAGGGGAAGGAGGGCCAGGAGGACTCCTATTCTCAAGTAACCTAGGAAAGTTGTTCAATTGATTGGAAGTGCCTCTAGAGCAGTAATTAGGCACTGCTGTCTCTTATCTCTATGTACTGGATGTTGCTGTATGGGTGTTTTTCACCCTCATTCATTCTTTTTATTTAATAAAAGGGTCAATTTGGTGTTTGTAAACTGGGCTTGAGCCCTGGCATAATATGGGTAAACATGCAAGCTTCCCCATGTACACCCCTGACCTGCAGCTCCCCTGCTATTCCAGACATGCCCCCCTGTACTAGTTCTCCCACCGTGCACTTCAGTTCCGATCAACAGTGCCATCTGGGCATCACATCGCCAGTTCATAGCAAATCCCTCCACTTCGCCGCAGCAAGTGCAAGCTTCTTGTCCTCACCTTCCAAGTTCTTCATAGTTGGGTATCAGAGGGGTAGCCGTGTTAGTCTGGATCTGTAAAAGCAGCAGAGAATCCTGTGGCACCTTATAGACTAACAGACGTTTTGGAGCGTGAGCTTTCTCTCTGCATCAGTGTTGACAATACACAGGGCTTTATAAGAAAGAAATTATGTAACTAAACATGCCTTATTCAAAAGAGAGATACAATTCTAAACATGTTCCAGCAAACTACACACATGTAAATACAGAACATAAAAATCAAAAAAAACAGCCTATCTGTTGTCTTTTCTACTTTGTACTTACCACTTTGACAAACGTGAAAGATATGAAGCTTACAGGAGTAGAAAAGTCCCTCCCATAGCCGAGAAGAACAAGACAAAAGAACACACGACCCAACATTCCCTCCCTTGACAGTCTCTTGAAAAAAATCAGGTTTCCCTGACTGGTCCTCTGGTTCACGGTGTTTGGTTCCTTCTGTCTAACCTGCTTGACCAGCGTGGAAAAAACATTAACCTTTAGCTTAATCTTTTTATGGCACACATGCTCTACTGTAAGCACGATGTGTGCGAAGGTTTTGTAGCTGAGCTTATGGCCTATGCTCAACTGTTATCTTATGAGGAAGTGGGGGAAGGTGTCATGTATAGGAGAAAGCAGGGCGTTTAGTCTTCCCTGGACCTAGCTTGTCAACACTGACTCTATTCGTGCTGAAGCATGCAGGACTCGAACCTTCTATACATATCGATTCATCCATGCTTCTCCTCTGTATGCAGTCAGGATGCTGTTCTGCGTATTCATATATAGTGTTTAACTGCTTTTCTCATTTAGTCTCCTCTAAGTCTTCATACTAATTCATTACGAGCGAAAACTGTCAAACATATTTAGCAGCAGAGAAGCATAATGTCGTCAATTAATTACCTAGTGTAACCTCCATTGTTGTTTATTTTTCCAGTGTATCCCCAGTTACCCGAGGGATAATTGACAATGCACTTCACCAATATTTCTGTTCTTCCCCCCCAATGCATGGCAGCGCTCCTAAGAGTCTATTGCTGTGCAAAGTTTTCCTTGCATAAGCTCTTTTCATACAAATAGTTGCGAGCAAGTCTTCTTCATTGGCTTGTTCTCTGCCGACTTCGCCGTGCAGAGTGGATAAATGGATGGAAGACATAAAATACAACTTGGGCCTTTCAAAACTACAATCATGCCGGAACCTAATCCTGCATCTCTTTCTTTGAGAAGATAACTGAATTTTTAGAATAAGAATGTAGCTGCTCTCTGAATTACCTCTGGACTTCTCTAGTTAAGGGCATTTGATACAGCTTTTCCACATGGGGACAATTTAGTTAGTTAAAATGCGAGAAGATTGACTGCGTTAGAATTGGAGGATCGCAGAACTGCCTAATAGGGGACTACAGGGCGGCGTTCGTGCTAAGAGGTTGAACTGTCAGGCTGGAGGGGAAGTTACTATGTGAGCTCCTTAGGGATCATTATCTCTCTCTTTT
>NC_133793.1:3938311-4059633 GCF_003597395.2 Chelonoidis abingdonii
ATCATGTTCATCGTGGCTTTTATTTCTGTATACTTTTTTATTTATAAAGGCTTTATTTTTAAGAACTTGTTTGAGTTTTTCCTCCCAGGTAGGGCTCATGGGAACGAAGGGGAGGGAAATTCTCTTTGTGTTAGATTCTACGAGGTGAATCTCTACAGCACCAGGGAATTGGTGGGAGGGGGAAGAGAGATAGAATCATATTCTGTTTCCGCTGTATTTGGGTTTGTCTCTTTCGTGGAATAGAGGAGACATGCTTTCTGGTATTGCAACGTGTAAAGAGATTGCATCAGTACTCTGCAGGTTGAGGCAGAGAGGAAAGTCTGGGTGGCGAGAGAGGAGGGGAAGGGAAGTGGGTTATTCCGCTTTGTGGTAAGACTCAGGGCTTCTTGAGTCTTGGGGGTTCCCACGGGAACGGGTTGGGAGGAGACTAGAGGGGAGCCAAAACCCTGGAATTTTGGCCGGCGGAAGCGAGATCATAAATCTGAGGTGGTAATATAAGACTGTACGAGGGTTACGAGCAGGCCACCCAGATTCTGCTGGACGCTAGGTCCGAGGTCCAGATTTCGGATGCTTATTATGCATAGGCATGTTGTGATCGATGTACTTGAAAGACTGGGGCGATAGTGCATAGCAGCAAGCTGGACTCGTGACACAGATTTCCATTCCATCTCAAAAAACTCGTGAGCCCAATTACCGGCACCGACTATGCAGCCATTACCATAGACATGAGACTTAGAACGAAAATAGACATTCCATGAGTTAATTGCTGCCCACACAGTAAAGACCTATATAACATTCTAAGGCAGATATTAATTGAAATGCTCATGGAGTATAACTTGCTGAGATATACGCAGATGCTACAAGGCAAGAAGGAGCGGATATAACAGCGAAATGCTTATGACATTATAGTGACCTGTGAAGCATGTTTTGATGGGCGCCCGAAATCAAAGACACATTGGGCTAAGCAGCTGGGAATTCTGTACAACAAGTCCCTCCATCTCTTTGAAGTAGCCGCTATTTTGTAGATATACAGCAAAGGGGAGTGTGCTGCTGAACACAAAAAACAGACAGAAGAAAAACCGTGAAGACATTTTCCAGACAGGACTATGCCAATAGAGCAAAATATGGTAATGTAAACAACTAAATTAATACAACTGGCAATAACTTGAAGTGAGATAGTGCTATGCAACCGCACCTAGGCGTTTACACAATGATCGCTATGCTGGGCATATACGCAAGTACCATGCTGACCTAGAAGTGCAGCCAAGGTCCATGCTGCATCGCACATACACACTGATGAAGTTCAAAGGGAAGTGCTGTGGATGCTCATCAAACCTCTGAAGATCAAGCCAACAGAGACTTAAGTGGATCAAGGGGGACACCGAACTATGCAAGGAGAGAACTCCCTGTGGGCATCCTTATAGGATCTACAGGAGCACGTTTGGAGCGTGAGCTTTGCCGTGGGTGAATACCCACTATCGTACAGAAGATCGCATGGGGTAGAGAAATTTCTTCGCACTAGGGTAGGTTATATAGTAGCTATGCAAGCAAGCTCAAGCAAATAGCGAGGGTTAGGTCTCAATCAGGGAGGAATGGGGCTCCTGTTCTAGCCAGAGAGGGTGTGAAAACCAAGGGAGGAGAAACTGGGTTCTGTAATTTGGCCAAGCCATTCACAGTGCTTTGGTCTTAGTCCAGAGCTGAATGCATGAAGGGTCAAACTTTGCAGATGAACTGACACGCTCAGCAGGTTCTCTTTGAATAGGCTTGGGCAGCTGAAGTTTTTTTTGCTGCCAGGCATGGTCAAGTCCTTAAAGCGTACCTGCAATAGTGGTGGCCGAGGAGTTGAACGTTGCTTGCGGCTCGCTAAACCAAGGTTTTGTGAATATTGCCATATCCTCGAGTCCTGATTGAATGTCCATCTTTATCCTTTCGCGTTGACTGAGTGCTCACGTTGGCCGAGGTTACTCTACGAGAGGGGGCCATTGCGAGGGATTAATGATGGCGTATAGAATGTGAGCATATGGAGAAGAATCGTGAGGTGAATGTAAGCCAGCTGACAGATGGTGGGCCTGACTGACTGGTTAAGGCTCCAGTGATGGTTCCGGGCTGGTGTAGATAGTGGGGCAGAGTTTGGCATCGAGTTGATTGTACCATGGATTGGTTCCTGAGGCTAGACGTTTACATGGTAGCAGTGTACAGTGTGCGGTGAGAATGAGTCTTTCAGCGCTGGCCACAGTTGTCTTGGGCCAAGGATTCCTGCCACCCCAAGACTGTGAGCAAGTGTGGGAATCATTGTCGCAGACGATGGGTTGCAGATACCTGATGATCATTGGAGGGTTTTAGCTGGGGGCTTGTATGTGATAGGCTAGTGGAGCCTGTATTGGTATTACTTTCTTGGGTTTGTCTTGCAGTAGAAGGCTTCTGGGACATGTCTGGCTCTGTTGATGCTGTGTGCCCCATAATATTCCTCATGATCTCTGCATCAAGTTGACAATACACAGGGCTATTACTGAAAAGAAAAATATGAATAAACAGCCTTATTCAAAAAGAGATACAATTTAAACATTCCAGCAACTACACACATGTAAATACAAAAAAATCAAAAACAGCCTATTGTTTTTTCTACCTTTGTACTTACAACTTTGAAACTGAAGATTAGAAGCTTACAGATAGAAAAAGATCCCCTCCCATAGCCGAGAGACAGACAAAAGACACAGACCCAACATTCCCTCCCTGAGTTTTGAAAAAAATCCAGTTTCCTGACTGGTCCTCTGGTCAGGTGTTTGGTTCCCTTTGTTAACCCTTTACAGGTGAAAGAAACATTAACCCTTAGCTATCTGTTTATGACACATGCTTAACTGTAAGCACATGTGGAAGGTTTTGAAGGCTTATGGCCTATGTCATGTATATGAGGAAGTGGGGGAAGGTGTCATGTATAGGAGAAAGCAGGGGTTTCTTCCTGACCTAGATGTCAACATGCTTATGTGCTGAAGCATGAGGACTGAGAACCTTTATAATACTCATCCATGCTTCTGTCACTGCAGATGCTGTTCTTATTCATATAAGTGTTTAACTCTTTTATTTAGTCTCTCTAAGATTATACTAATTATTACCAGAAGAAAACTGTCAAACATATAGAAGAAACATAATGTGTCAAATTAATTCCTAGTGTAACTCCAGTGAATTTTTCCAGTGTAATCCCCAGAGTTACACGAGGGATAAATTTGGACAATTGCACTTACACACAATATTTCTGTTCTTCCCCAAATGCATGAGCACCTTCCTAAGAAGTATTCTGTGCAAAGATTTCCTGATAAGTCTTTTCATACAAATAGTTGGGCACTTCTTCAATTTGGCTTGTTCTCTGCACTTCCCGTGCAGAGATAAATGGTAATTGGGATAAAATACAACTTGGCTTTACAAAAGATAAATCATGCCGGACCTATCTGATCTCTTTCTTTGAGAAGATAACTGAATTTTTAGATAAAAGAAATGTAGTAGCTCTAATCTACCTGGATTTTAGTAAGGCATTTGATACAGTTCCACATGGGAAATTAGTAGTTAAATTGGAGAAGATGAGGATTAATATGAGAATTGAAAGGAACTGGCTAAAGGGGAGACTACAGGGGGTCGTGCTAAGAGGTGAACTGTCAGGCTGGAGGGAAGTTACTTGTGGAGCTCCTTAGGGATCAGTTTTAGGAGCAATCTTATTGTAACATTTTCATTCATGACTTTGGCACAAAAAGTGGGAGTGTGCTAATATAATTTGCAGTTGACACAAAGTTGGGAGACATTGCCAATACAAAGTAGGAGCAGAATATCGTAAAAGAAGATCTGGAGGACCTTGAAACTGCAGTGAAATGAAATGAAATTTAATAGTGCAAGGTCATACATAAGTGATAATTCCCTGAAAACTCCATGAGGCAAACAGCATAGAATTTTCAATCTCTTTTGCACCCTTCCTGTGGATAGTCCTTTGAGGTGGGATAATCTGGCCACATTTATTTCTTGTTGGTGACATTTTAAAAAGCAGTATAGTATCTCCGCTATTTTCAAATCACTAATTTAATCCCCTTCCTCATTTATTTATGAATGTACTTTCTTTCTCCCTATATGCCATGTTCCTCTATATTTGTAAAAGCCTTCTCAGCCCATTCGATAGCATTAGCTTATTTTGCTGTTTTTCTATATTCCTTAAATACCTTAACTGATTCTGAGAATTCTTGTTTGGTTGCCTCCTCCTTTTCTATTACCAGTTCATACGGATATTGACCTCAGAACACCTTCTGAAGCCATATGGACTGATTCTTATTCCTTGTATTCTTTTCAGAGAAACTGTAGTTAAAGTGCCTCATTTATAGTGGCTTTTAGGATTCGCTAGCATTTTTTCAGACATGTGGATTTTAATAATTTGTCTCTTGGCACCTTATTCACCAGATTTAATAATTGCCTAAAGTGAGTTTTCTTGAAGTCTAATGCCTTGTACTACAGTGTTCTATGAATTCATTCTTTACTATGCTCAATACAAATACTGTGTGCGTGGTCATTGGTTCAACCTTCCCAATTATTCTCGTATTCCCGGGAAGTTCCTCCCGACAGAGCTAGGTTGAAGTCTCTCCTAGTTAGAATCCCTGCTTTATAGAGTTATAAAATTGTTTTTGTATACAACTCAAGGACATCCTTGATATTGCCTATTTAGTTGTCTTTGTTAGCCACAAGATATCTTGTTTACATCCCGCATGATCACAGCATCCTGACATTAAAAGTACATTGAGAGTTTCTCCCAAGAATTGCCCCTTGTTTCCATGCTCCTCTTGGCCTATAGGCTTGTAGCCAATGATCATAGTTGTTTCTTTGTATCCAATCCAAAAAATGTTGTCAAATAGAAGCTCCCTAAACTAAAAATCGTTTTCACTTAAGACACAGCAAAGGCAGAAATACTGACTAGATATTGAATATTCTCTGTTTTCACTGCCTACTGAAGGGAAATAGTCCAGCGTGAGGGAGAAAATGACAATTATTTGAATTTTAGTTAGACAGATTAAAAAACGCTTTCTCCTGTCATACAACCACTGAGACACCTAGCGGTGGAAAACTTTACTGCTCTTGGCAATTGGAACTCACATTTCAGGAGAGCATCCATTTTAAAACATCGTTTTGGGTTCCATCCTGCTAGAATTAAGTTGATTGAAGTATCATGCCTGTTATGTATATAATATTTTGAAAAATAATTAAAGCTGTAAGAAATCTCTCTTTAAAAAAACCACAAGTCATAGTGGAATCCATGAAACTTTGTTTCATGTACATATTCCATGCTCTGCCTTGGATCATCCAAAGGGTTAACAAACAATTTCAAGAAACCTGGGTCTGCTTTAGAATTTCACACCAGAACCACATAAATGTTTTGGTTTTGGCGTGAAATCAAGCAAAACTTTTGGTTTTGATTGAGTTTTGCTTTGAGTTTTGGGTCTCCTTCCAACCTAATATTGAATGTGAAACGGAGGGGAGAGGCAGAGAAATTGCAAATCCGCATGGATTGAAACACTCAAAACTGAAACTGCAGAATACCACATGCCTCTAATAATAGAAAACTAAGTGAGTTCGTGGTGTAACTTCATTGCAGTTAGTGGTGCTATCCACCTTGGGCTACTGTATATATTCATCTGCAGAATGTTGTGACAGCAGTATTATGGAGTCACAGTGATCTGTGTAGTAACTCTCTTGTGGGGCTCCCCTGTTAGTATTTTGGGGTCCCAAATCTGCTTTTTCCACCAGCTAGTTGCCATGGTTTTTTACTGTACACCTACCTTGGGGCTGGTACTAAAATCTAGCAGTTGGATAAAATGGATAGAAGCTCAAGGTCACAGCTTAAATGTAATGACTAGTTCTATATAATAGCACGGGTTCATTAAATGACTTTATTTTTCTAACTTGAAAATTTTCACTTGTGATTAAAATTGGGTGAAATTTCTCACACTAAGCTTTTTTTTGGAGTGAAAAATGCAGATTTAGTGACACTAAAATGTTTTGTGAATTTGTGTTGATTTTGCCAGATAGTTCATTTAGGAAAAAACAAAAACATCGCTCCGAAAATATCAAAATGTTTTGACATTTTGAAAGGAAACATTTCAGTTTTCCCCACTGAGATATTGAAGTATGGTACAGAAGGACCTATTTGGTACAAAAAGATGTTGCCTAACATGTTCAAAAGTGACTTCTGATTTTGGGTGGCCAGACACCATTTCCTTTTATTTTATTTAAAATAATTTTAAAATGTTTTAAAATGGTCACAAGGAAATTTGACCTAAAATCAATTTTTTAACTTTTTGATTTGCTGGACATTTTCCAATCTGAAACGATTTTTCAGTATCTCAATATTGCCAGCAAACCAATAATCTGTTATTTAGCGAGCTTTACTTGTGATGCCTTCCTGAGCTGTAGATCAGGTTAAATTTAATAAAAATGTTAATGATTGCAATCCCCTATATTTTCCCCAACCAACTGTTCTGTGGATAAATGAAAGACTTCCAAACCACCCACCTTCAGTAGCACTAAAATTTTATGTATGTCTAATTAAAAGGTTATTAAATTCTGATGCTTTTTTATATTGTGCCTACAATATTTCACCATTTATTATTTTATTTATAATCTCTTTTATGGACATGTAACTAGTTTCTGAGCACCTCATACATACACATTCCCCACTGAGACAGTATTTTACAGAAGGGCCTATGATCTAGTTCAGGAGTCGGCAACCTTTCAGAAGTGGTGTGCCAAGTCCTCATTTATTCACTCTAATTTAAGGTTTCACATGCCAGTCATACATTTTAACATTTTTAGAAGGTCTCTTTCCGTAAGTGTAAAATATATAACTATTGTTGTATGTAAAGTAAATAAGGTTTTTAAAAGGTTTAAGAAGCTTCATTTAAAATTAAATTAAAATGCAGAGCCCCCCCCAGACCGGTGGCGAGGACCCGGGCAGTGTGAGTGCCACTGAAAAATCAGCTCGCGTGCCGCCTTCGGCACACAGGTTGCCTTCAGCCATAGGTTGCCTACCCCTGATTTAGTTTAACGTATTCAACAGTGGCCTCTGATTTTGGGGTACACAGACACCACTGACTTCAGCTGGAGCAGGGGATAGTCAGCCCCTCTGAAAAATCAGTCTAAAGTGGGGAACCAAGAAATGGACGAATCCCCATGATAAGTTGCTTTTGAAGGCAGCAGTGACTCTGTCACAGAATAAAGAGAATCCCACTATTCTGAGTGCCAGACCAGCGCCTTATAACCACAAGAACAGTCTTCCTCTTGTAGCAATCAGGGGCCTTCTTTCTGTTTTGTGTGGGTGTTAATTAGCCATTGACACAGCCAGAAAGCAGCCCCGCTCCTCCAGACCACACGGTATGCAAGCCTGGCAGCCCAGGGTCATGCGCACCACGTGGCTGAGGCTGCATGGCGGATAGCGGAGCCATTGGTTACATTGTGGCAGTCGACAAACTCATCATCTTCCCTGCAGAGCCGGTAGCTTGAGTGACTCCGTTGCCATCCAATCGTTATACGCATTGGCTAATAACCGACCCTCCTGCCCGTCAAATTGTCCAATCAGCACACAACAGTATAACGGATCATACCGTCGGGTATTCGGAGGTCAAACGGACCAATCATCAAGGAACAGATTTCCTACCAACGGGAGAAAAGATATGGCATAAGAGGTGCGGCCGATTGGCTATTAGAGCTATCAGTCTTTGCAAATTCGGCTCTCTATTGGTTATTCGGGGAAGAGGGTGGTTTCCGGGGGAGGAGAAGGTATATAAGGGCCGGACAAAGGCGCCGGCGAGGCCGTTTGGCATAGCCGCCATTTTGTGCGCAGGGCCCTGAGCCTGAAGAGAAAAGAGCAGAGCGGCACCATGTCTCGGGATCGGTTCCGTAGCCGAGGTGGTGGCGGTTTCCACCGGCGCGGAGGGGGTGGCGGAGGCCGGGGAGGCCCCAACCATGATTTCCGGTCTCCACCGCCCGGCATGGGTCTTGGCCAGAACCGCGGCCCCTTGGGGGGCGGCCCGCCTGGCGGGGGCCCTAAGCCCGAACCCCCGAAGCCGCCCGTCTCGACCGCCACGCCGCCTGCCTCGTCAACTTCCGCCACTGCCACTACCTCGGGCCCCTCCGGCAGCCAGGCCGGCTCCGGGCCCCCCGCGGGGCCTCCACCGGCCACGGGACAGCAACAGCCGCAGACCCAGGCTGCCGCCGCTGCCGCTCCCCCTTCCACCCCATCCGTCCCTGGGGGACAGGCCCAGGCGCAGCCGAAGCCGAGCCCCACCCCTGCCGTCGGCCCCAAGAAAGGTCAGGGCCAGTCTCCGGGCGGGGGGCCCAAGGGCCCGGGGGGCCCCCAGCAGGGCCCCGGCGGCCCGCACCCCAAGGGGGGCCAGGGACACCGCGGTGGCCCGGGCGGCGAACAGCGCGGGCGCGGTCAGGGCCAACAGCACCAAGGGCAGGGCCTCAACTTGCAGCAGGGCCCGGCCGGAGGCAGCGGCGAGAAGACCACGGACGAGGTGAGTCCCTTCCCCTCCCCCGCAGCTACAAGATGGCGGTGGCCACGCTCGGACTCCCCGCGCGCCCGACGCCATCTTGAAGCGAGGCGGGGATGTGCTGAGGGGCCTGTCGGGGGTGGCCGTACAGCGTGGGGCCGCGGGGAGGGAAGCGGCTATGGGCCCAATTGAACGGGGCTTTTCCCTACCCAGAGGGCCTGGCCTTGCCTAAACGCGGGATGTGGCCGCCTGACAGACCGCGTAGGCACAATTTGGTAACTAACCCCAGTCCCACCTACAGGGCTAGCTGAGGTAGCTGTGAGCCTGTGGTCGTGTGATTGGCGGGCGGAGCATGTACCGTCGTGAAGAGGGTGGTATCTATTCAAGCGGCTTTGATTGAAGGCTTGTGTCTGGTATAAAAGCAACGCGTCATTGAACTGGTCTCTGTTTTTTTGCTAGGGCTTTAAAGCAAATCTGTCCCTTCTGAGGCGACCTGGAGAGAAGACTTACACCCAGCGTTGCCGTCTGTTTGTGGGAAACTTGCCTGCTGATATTACAGATGAAGAATTCAAAAGATTATTTGCTAAATATGGGGAGCCTGGAGAGGTTTTTATCAACAAGGGGAAGGGATTTGGATTCATTAAATTGGTGGGTTCTCATACTGTAGCCATTTAAATCTGTTGTTCAGCTAAATTACAGCAACACAGTTGTTTTGTTGAAACTGGGTCTCATTAAATTTTTCCAGGAATCCAGAGCACTGGCTGAAATTGCAAAGGCAGAACTTGATGATATTCCTATGAGAGGCCGACAGCTTAGAGTTCGTTTTGCCACACATGCTGCTGCTCTGTCTGTGCGTAACCTTTCACCCTATGTGTCCAATGAGTTATTGGAGGAAGCTTTTTCACAGTTTGGTCCAGTTGAAAGAGCTGTTGTGATTGTAGATGATCGGGGCAGATCAACAGGAAAAGGCATTGTTGAATTTGCATCTAAGCCAGCTGCAAGGAAGGCATTTGAACGGTGCACAGAAGGAGTATTCTTGTTGACAACGTAAGCTGTTTGACTATATAGAAATGTATTTTATTTAAACATGGTAATTGACGGTAAACATTTAGTCTGTTACCATCATTTTATCACAAGTGAGCTTAAGTGATAATTGTTATAAACAAATTTTCTTCTAAAAGCTAAAACTAGCATTCATATTGAACAAAAAACTTTCGTTTTTTAGTACTCCTAGACCAGTTATTGTGGAACCACTTGAACAACTGGATGATGAAGATGGTCTTCCAGAAAAGCTTGCTCAGAAGAATCCAATGTATCAAAAGTAGGGGCACTCTTTTGTTTTTCTCCATGTAGAGATAAGGCAAATTGATCTCAAATATATTACAGAACATGTTATTTACAATATATGATAGTTTAGTATATGTATTTTATGATTTTTAAAACAAACTTTGTATTTATAGATAGTCTAAGCACTATACCCAGATGTACAGGTGTTCTTTTCTTAACCTGTGTATTATATAATTTATTTAAACATTAGTTTTAATAAAATTTTTGTTGTGAAGCCAGCATTGAATTTGACAACCTCTCATAGGTTTTTTCTTTCTATCCACTAAAAGGATGTCAACTTAAAAATCACCCTTCTGGCTTACTCTATTTTTACAAGGAAAACAACAAATATTTTTCTTTGCTTTGTGCACTTCACAGCACTTTGGCAGTTTTCACATAGCAACAAGGAAGAAGGAAATTAAAAACTTGCAAAACTGCAAACATTGGAGGGGCTGCTGTAGTATTTGGTGCTGCGTAAAATGTTCAGATGTACCCAAATCATTATTGAAAATGGGACTTAACTACTTCTGAATTTTTTTGTTAATTTAAAAAAGAAAAATTCAAGTTGATGCAACTTTACTGAAATGTTTCAATATTAATAGTCTGAAGCCAATACATTCAAAAAATTATAAAGAAAAATGGTCTTTCAGAAAATTGCAGAGATGGTGTGGATATCATTTGACTTTTCACTGAGCTGTGGGTGTAAACACGCTTTCTCAGTCCAGCTACTAAGTTACTTTTCCTCATGGGCAGAAACCTTGGTTTAACTGTTGGGGATAATTTTTTCTAATTCTAATATAAAAAACATGTTTTGGACCTAGCTGACAATGTGTACCTCTTTTGGTCATTGACTCCTTGAAAGAAATTACTACTGCTGTTGTTGGGGGTATGTCTACACTACCTGCTGCATCGGCAGGCAGCAGTCAGTCCAGTGGGCATTGATTTATCGCATTTAGTTAGATGTGATAAATTGAATCCCAAGCACTCTCCTGTCAACTCTGGTACTCCACTGCTGCGAGAGGCGCAGGCAGTGTCCACAGAGGAGGAGTTGGCTCATGGCAGTGAAGACTCCACGGAATTCTCTAGATTCTTCTGAACATCTGGCCTGTAGCAGAATATATAGTGTTGTCAGCAGCAGCAGTGTTTTAAGTCTTTAAAGCTCTTATTGTTAAGCATAATTCAAACATTTATTGAAAATATTGTGACTTAGTTCAAAATTAAGTAGTTTCTTCCTGAGTATTCAAATGATGTTACACAACTCCTGTCTTTTAAATTCATTATTAGAGAATATTTTCTATTCTCTTTGTAGGGAAAGAGAAACTCCACCCCGCTTTGCTCAGCATGGCAGTTTTGAATTTGAATATTCCCAGAGGTGGAAATCCTTAGATGAAATGGAAAAACAGCAAAGAGATCAGGTGGAGAAAAACATGAAAGATGCCAAAGACAAACTTGAAAGTGAAATGGAAGATGCCTATCATGAACATCAGGCAAACCTCTTGCGTCAAGGTGATTGGCACTAATTCTTCTGTTGCCATTTGTTTTCTAGTTGTATGTGCTGTCTATACAAATAGTCCTATTATATGGATGTTTGTGTTTTAGGTTTTCATGAACTGATCCATAGTAAACAGCCAGGTGGAGCTTGAGAACTGTTTTTAAAAAGTAGCTTGCCACTTAACATTACATCTTGCTTCCTGCTTGCTGTAAATCTTACTTTGCATAAAAATAAGGGAGCCTAAAAACTGGTTTTGTGTATTTGATTCACATAGTTATTGTGGCTCTGCGAGACTGGGAATTCTGGTTGCTCAGTAGGAAGTTGAGAGGAGAAAAAGCTTCCTGCAAAGTTGAGTTTTTTTCACTTTTTTTTGTGAGCATAACTCAAATTCTGTTTGAAACCATTCCCCTTTTAAATTAGTTGGCCAATGACTGCTTTTCTCATCAATTACAGTCATGTTTCAGTATCAGTTGTGTGCTGTGTAGAGCTTAAATGGGGCTAGCGTAGGTGGTTGAAGTGAGGTAACACGTTGTGAGAATAAAAACTTGGAAATAGTATGTACAAAGGGGATATTGACAGACTATTTTTTCAGATCTTATGAGGCGTCAAGAAGAATTGAGGCGTATGGAGGAACTTCATAATCAAGAAATGCAGAAACGCAAGGAAATTCAGCTAAGGTAGGTCTGGGTTTGATAAAAAAGATTTTGTTACTAAAAACTAAATTTCAGTGACAATGTTCTTTGTGCAAATGACAGTTGTGCATGTGCTAATACAATTTCAAGTTGAGGTTTACATGTTAAAGCTAGCTTACCTTTGTAAAAATGCTATCATTTTTTCTTGAACATCTTGAAATTTGAATCATGTTATATTTATATACATATTAAAGGTGTAAATATTGTGCTTTTGAGGTATAATAATGCACAAATTATCAGGCAGGAGGAAGAACGTCGTAGACGGGAAGAAGAAATGATGATTCGCCAGCGTGAGATGGAAGAACAGATGAGAAGACAAAGGGAAGAGAATTACAGTAGAATGGGTTACATGGATCCAGTAAGCATAAACAAAATAAAACCTTGTGTTTTTATGAATAATGATTTGAGATGCTGCTGGGATTTTCTTAGTTTCAAAAAATAGTTCAAAATAACTAATGCTCATAGTTTTGGTAGGTGAACGGATACTGTTAAATGGCGCACCTGCTTCATGAAATGCAGGCCTTCAAAGGGGGGAAGAATTGATTACTCATTCTGATCTATTTTTGCCTTTGCAGAGAGAGAGAGACATGAGAATGGGTGGTGCCAGCACAATGAACATGGGAGGTAAAGGATTGTTAAATATCTTTTACGTGGTTAACATATAACTTGTCAGAATATGATTACATTTTTCTTTCTTAGATCCCTATGGTGCAGCAGCTCAGAAATTCCCACCTATGGGTGGTGGCGGCGGCGGCGGCGGCGGTGGTGGCAGCATAGGTTATGAAGCCAGTCCTGGTGTTGGCCAACCAGCCATGAGTGGTTCTATGATGGGAAGTGACATGGTAATGTATCCTGTGGTGGCTTTACTTTAGTATGGGGGAAATTAAGGCAGGAAATTCTGAACTCTACTGATTTTTGAATGGTAGATGGTTTAAATCTTGAGTACTGACTGCTTTTTTTTCAGTCAGTGTATGTAATAGCAATATTAAGGACTAGTCTGGCAGTATGTACAATAATAGCTCAGATCTTATGAGTGTGGTCATTTAGACAGAAGTTGTCTGTAAACAAATTCAAATGTGCTATTAAGCATATTTGCTGTTAACCCTGTTACTGATTGGGTTTTGAGTACCTGCCTTATACTTAAGCTTGGAAGGATTTTTTCATAAATTTTGATGTTTCAAAATACTAAATTGATTTCTAGCAGCTTTTGCTCTAACAAGAAACAAATTTAAGCCTTATTTATCAAGATGTGATTACCTCAGAAATTAATTTACAACAAATTGACACAGGAGAGCTTGCACCTTGTCAATTCTATCTAAAAACTATTTCATAATTGTATCAAGTGTCTGCAAGTGTTACGTGGTTCTACTCTTGTTCTCCAAAGTGTAATTACTGAGGCCAGTTAAAATCTGGTCCTTCCAAGCCTAATTACAAAATCAGTGCACCCTTGCATTGATATACTGCAAAATACAAATCTGTGATCACATGTATGTTTATGCAACAGATTACTTATCACTCAACTTGTGAGTAATCAAATGGCAAACAGTATACCATATGCTGTGTGCTAATGTTGGCCATAATATCAAAAGAGCAGAAATGCAGTTGTTAGGTTTAGGCATGTTTAAATATTCCCAGTACTCCTTGACCTTAGTCATTTTGTGACTCCTGTCTGACAAAGGAATAATGATAGCCTGTTCTAACTTCATTTCCCACTTGTTGGGCATGACTGTAGATGTAGGTTCTTAATCTACTGCATACCTCTTGTTTAGAGGTATGTTTCCAAACAATACTATTTTTGGCGCACACTAAATCTGTGCATGGGGTTGGAGTCTGCTTGGTGCTATCCCACTGGAGCAGTACTGACAGCAATGCTTTAATAGGATGGAAGTCTCTTCTGGGTCAAGTGGTTGATGATAGTGTGCTTCCACCTCCCTGTTGGGGGTACACACCCTCTGGCACAAAATGCAGAGAATCTTTTTCTGGGTGGGTTTAAGGTTAGACTGTACTCAGGCCTCTGGCTTTATATGGTGTGCTACCACAGTAGCTTGCCAGGTATCTTTTTATGGAAACCATACCTATGGTATCTAACTTTGCAAAGCATTGATCCAGTAGATGATGCTGCCGGCATTAATGCATCTATAATCTACTGATAACATTTTTAAGCAATTCATAAGCATCTAGTGAACAGTTAGGTAGTCTGTGGTGAATGTTGTGTACATTTTTTTCTTCTAAAAGTCTTGGTACGGGTGCATGTTGAACTTGTGTAATATTTTAAACAACTTGATACCATCAAAACATGTTACTCTTAAGGTGATTTAACTGCCTAAAGTTCCCTAGGACATGGCTCTATTTATGCCACAGTGCTGTCCCCATTATTAAACTTAAGAGTTGCAATTAGGTTTTAGCTGGTGTATAAACTTTATAAAGAAGACGTGAATTACGGAGAAGCTACAAACTCCTTATTTTCTGAAAATCCTTGCTCAGAAAGACTGAAGCAACTTTCAAATAATTCTATACCAGTAACTGGAGAAAAGTCTGAATGTAACCCATGGTCTGTATTTACAGACTTAGTTTAGTAAACTGAAATTATTATTCTTTTAGGGGGTAGTGAAACTTTTGTTTGAAATGGAAGTTGAAAACTATCTTTGACTTCACAGTATTGATGTAACTTTTAGAGATCTGCTGCCAGCCACACCTACTTATCTGGTAGCTTGGTAGAAATACGTGCAGCTAGATACATTAGTAAAGATATTTGAAGTCTCTGCTTTATTGCAGTCTAATTCAGCGCTTACAACTCTGATGGGAGACAGTCCATGAAGTCTTTCAATAATTGTAAAGGCTTAGTGGACTTTCCAAGAGCTTGTGGTGAAGCTGGGAGGGGAGAGGGGCTTTAATGGGTGCACCTAGTGAAATGCACAAAGGGGAAACCTGAAACACTATGATTAAAATGTAGTTCTGTGAACCCATTTTTACATTTGGTTATATAGCAGTAGACCTGAGAATGTGAGAACAAATGAAGGTCTTTTCATCAAGCAGTTCTGTTGGTTAGGTAAATCACTGCTTATTAGTCTTTCACATTTTTCATTCTTGTAATCCAGTAGCATTGTATTACAGTTGTTTGTTTTACTACTTAAGGCTTCTGCAGTTTAGTCAGCAGATGTAGTCTTAAACCCATCTTGAAAAGCACATGGTCTCTAATGCAGCACATGCCATTAACTGGTGAGTAGGCATCCTCCTTACAATGACATTTTATTAATGTCAACTCATACTTCAGTGAACTGAATCTGCCTTTTTTGGCTAGGCTTATTTGGAAATAACTTATTGACATAAACAAAACTTGTACTGAACTAAAGGTGAGAGTTTGCAAGCTATTTGCGTAAACTTGGTTGAAAATTGCTAGAGCTCATTTTGGAAAGGGTGTAAATTCACATCTGCACTAATGCTTACGTTTCTAGCACTGCAGGGAGTATCTGTTCTTTGTAACAGATGTATGAGAATGCATCAAGTTGGGAACATACCTCAAGGCATGTATTACAATAAACTAATTTTTAAATTACCCTTTTTTCCTTTCTATGTTCCCGGTACCTGTGGATCGGCTCAATGGTGATTGTATCGACGAACCTTGACTACGGAACCTTCTAAAAATATATACTTAACACACATGGACATCAACTACATAATAATGAACTGTTAATACTGTTCCAATAGCGTGCTGAACGCTTTGGGCAGGGAGGTGCGGGGCCTGTGGGTGGCCAGGGTCCTAGAGGAATGGGGCCTGGAACACCAGCAGGATATGGTAGAGGGAGAGAAGAATATGAAGGCCCAAACAAAAAGCCCCGATTTTAGATGTGACCAGTAGTTTCATTCCAGTTTGTTTTTGTCTGCCTTGTTTAGACACCAACTTTTAAATTCTTGCATTTTAGTAAGAAAGCTACATTTTTATGGATGTTAGAAAATAGTGACCTAATATTTGTAAGTGGTCTGTTTGGACGAGTAAAATTTAATTATGTAATGCAGTGTTTCAAAAAAAATTTAGCTGTTTTTTTGATGTATAACATCCCTAACTTGATGGCAGTGTAACAATTTTTTTTTACTGTGCTTCAAATAAATAGAATACTAAATGTAGTAACTATTCTGATCATAAACTCGCCATTCATGGTTCTAAATGAGGCTAAATGCCGTATCTTTCAACATAAAACAAATGAGTCTTGGATTTAGAGGTCTGATTTAGACCAGGATGTGGAAAAGTAGCTTAAGGGTGAGGCCTCCTCCCATTATGCCTCAAGCTTTACTTTTGGGTCAAATAGTTGTAGACCGATACTTGATCTTCCAATGGGTACAGATTTTCAGAGCATTCGTTATACTGCAATAAGGAAATAAATGGAAATTTTGCAAGTGTTGTAAGATGCAGTAATGGAAACTAAACAGCAAATTATGCTGCTGTTGTGTAATGAGTTTTAGATTTTAACAATGGAGGGTGGGATGGTGGCAGAGACTTATCTCTTTGGCATCCACTGCTTGAAATCTTCTAAAGAAGTTGAAAAGGTCACTTTTTAAAATAAAGCCACAGAATGGCTTGGATTAACTGGCTTCTCAATTAAAGGGCTGTAAACGTGACAAATGTTTGTTTTATACGTAAGCTGTCTACCTGAGAGGCAGGATTGGCCTGGTTCAGTATTTAATACCTAACTGAAATTGCTTGGCAAGAAGACCAGGGAGTATTACTTGAGTAAAACAAGGAGACTTTTAATTTGTACTCTAACTTGTTTATGTCCTTATGCTAATTGAGTGGACTAACTCTTACAGTTCAGAAATCAACTAGGGTTAATTTCAGGGGTCTTTAAAAACTGAAATCTTCTTTCATAGACCTTGTAGTACTTAAATCCTAAAATGCATCATGTTAAATTCAGATAAATAAATAGCCTCTTGCACTGTAGCAGGGTTCTCAGCTTTTTTTTTGAGTTAAGTCCAGTCTTAGCATTTCTTTTTACTTGGAGCTTCTGCTGTCCATGTGCCAAGTCACAGTGCCACTTAAGTTTTTGGCTCAGCTCACCGCATCTCCTGGTTGAGAACCCCTGTTCTGATATTGTCAGATACCTTAATGCTGATGTTTGGCAGGCAAGAGTAGGACTAAACCTGGAGTTCAATAGCTAATGCTATATAGTACAAATAAAACTCCCTCTTAAGATTCTGACAGAGGAGATGGTTTCATGAATTTACAGTTTGCTGTCCCCTTAATTAAACCCCATAAGAATGCAAGGTATTCTGGACTCTGATATTAATGTAGTTACTTCATTACTGTGATTGTACCTGACATGTTGGGAGCATGGCTTCCCAGTGTAAAATGCCTTGGTATTAAGACAGGGTACGTCAACCTGCTTGTGCAAAGTTGGCAAACTTATTTGATTTTGGTTGTATTTTTACCAGACTCCCAAAATGTTGAGCATTCTGTGAATAGTTTTAATTGTTAGAAGGTCTTTCCACTGTTTGTGCTAAGCATTGGCTAATCCTAAATTCTGTATGGATAAAAGTTTTAGTGTTTAGATTTCATTACCTTGGAATACAAACAGTCCGTCCTCAGAAGTGAGCACTGTTTAAATGCTGACTGTTAAACTTTAAATGTAATCCTGGCAAGCTGTGAAATGTTGATAACCAGGTGTGTGACTAAATATTAAGTGTCTAAATAGAGACTCAGCCAGTTTGGCAAATCTGTTCCTATTTTCCCAGAACTTTTTGAAGGTATGAGGGTAGATGACACTTTACCTCTATGAATTGAAATGTAGGAAATCTTGGATCAGCAGTTAAGCTGGAGATCAAGTTTCTGGAATCTTTTGTATAGGATTCTTAGTTTAAAATCAGCAGTCCAATTACAACTTGTATGAATTTTATAGTAGGGACTCAATGCAAATGCTTTCAAAAGGGTGTTCGTGGACACCCACAGAGGGTGCAAGTGTCTGAGATGGGAAACTCTGACAGTAAACATTAAATTAATTTTTTCAGTTTATTTTTCAGATTACATGTCATTCTTTATTAAAGAGATGCTGGTACATATCCTAAACTGCTTTCTTTTGTAGTACTATAACTCTGAAGAGTGAAGGATGCTGATGTCCTAATCATTACCTTCCAGAGGCTTTCTTTTTAGAACCCCTATTTGTATGTAAGCTGTTGCTTGGTTTTAAAAATAGACTGTTTGCTAAATTGTGTTTAGCAAACATACTGAATGATTCAGCAGTTTCTACAACTTCTGAAATAGTTTTATTAAACAGTGTACCCTGTGTTATAGTTGCATAAGCAGACTTCTTAAAACAGAATCAAGTCCTGCTTTGAGTTGCATACAGTAGCTTCTGGCCAATTTGATTTCAGAACCTTTTAAAGATACATTCTTGAAAGCTGACAGACAAATGTCAGAATTTTAAAATTTTATACCCGGTTATTAAGTTGGTGGGAGGTGTTAAGGAAGTTGTCATGTTCCTTTGGTTTTTCCCCATGGTTCTGTGGTTTTGGAGTATTCACAAAGTTAGGTGATTTACATAATTGAAGTAAAGGATTTTCAAATCCATTAAGAAAAGTCCTTGGTCTGGCAGACCCATTTCCAGATGGTTGAGACCATGTAGAACTTTTTTTGTATTGGATTTGGAGAAAATACTGGCTTTTGCAATTTAGTCTGCTTTAATTAAATTGAGCCCATTTAAACTTTTAATCTCTGCAGCATATAGAAATGGATATTCTTTTGCATGTTTTCACACTTCCTTAAAAATGAATACAGAGCATATCTACGGTACTACGTAGATACATCATACCACCTAATAGAAATACAGCTTATGAGAAATTGAAACTGCTTTTGTGAGATTCTGTGGTATTTTTATGGTAGAAAAATTCTTGGCTTCTCCTTGGCGGCAACCACTTACTGTGGCAGCAAGTTTTTGCTGGAGTTTTTGAGACTGCAATTTTACACTCTTAAAAGTAGTGGCCTGCTACATAACTGCACTTAGCCAGCATTTCTGCAGTTCATAACTGTGAGGAACGTAGTACCACAAATGGCAATGGACATTAGGACCCGGATGTAGTATTCCTGCTTGCTCCGAGATTCTCATTGCCGACTGCGTACAGGTAGGTAACAAGCAATATAATATAACTTGGTGACTTTCTGTGTAACCTTATTCTGTGGGTATTCTGACATCACACTTCCGACTATGAAATTACAGTGCAGCACTCTTCATACTTGTATGTTTAGCTTGCATCAAAGTTGCGTGGCTTTCGGTTTTAAGCTGTATCTTTTTCAGCAGCAATAAGCAACTTATTGCGATTCTTAGATAAGTATCACAGACCCGATTCCTTTGTACATATGACTTGGCTTGTGTGGATTTTCTTAAGTACATTGTAATGAAGATATTCTTAGGTGAGCTCTGTGGGGAAGAGGGAATGTGATTTTAGAATCATTTAACTAGTCAACTAGGTGCAATTTGCACCTAGAAAACCTGTCACTTGTATTAACCTTCTGTAGTAGCAAAATATCCCATCTGCAGTGCATCCCCTTGTAGAATCTTGGCTATTTAGAAAATATATTGGTAATCTTTGCTCTAGCCTTCAATGAACTAGGTGATAAAGGTGTAAAGCTCACTGTAGTGAGCTTTAAGACTTGGGTCTAAGTACTTCTTAGGTCATAAATTGTGTTCAAATATCTCCATTAGTTTTCAGGGTTTATCAACTTAAGATATGTTTGTTTTTAATTTCTAGGTGGCAGTGATCATGATACGTTCAATTAAAGGCAACTGAATATGCTGGGAATCTGTGGATTCCAGTCTTTAAGTACTCATCTTGGTAATGAATGTACTGATCAAAGTAGCTTAATTTTCATCAAAATATCTTTCAAGTGTGTGGTTATTCTAAATTCTTCACTGCTAGAAATACCAGATATGGTGTTTCAAAAGGTTACATACCTAAATGTTTCCAAACTTCCAAATGTGTTGACCTTCAGCTCCTATCTGCTTTGTTGTGCTAGTTAGCTGTAACTCCAGAGTCTGAATGTAATACGTTTCCTTATTTCATCCCCTGATCTGGTTCTTGGCAATACATAAGAAACCTTTTTCAGCGGTATTGCAAGCGTTTTTCTACTTGAGATGCAAAGTTTTACTTTGCATACTTGTTTCTGGTGTACATTTTTGTCAAATTTGGACATTATACTTCTGTTTTGTATCTTCCAAGAAGGAATCTTACTCATTGGTGAGCAGTTTATAAACTAGATAGGCTTGCCCTCTGCTGTTTGTATTCCTGTTCTTTTGAAAAATCAAAGTAATTTCTGTACTTCATAACTCAGACAGTAACAGCTCTTTAGTTACGTTAAATGTGTAGCTGAACTTCAGCTACTCAGCCTGTGACACCATTCGTCTCTAAGCCAGTTTGGCTGTTGCCATTGACTTTAGAGCTTTTCTATGAATAAAATTCAGTAATGAAATTAATCGCAGTATGTTTGCTGTGAAATTGCAAGAATTGGATTATTAGGTATCTCTAAACCAACAGTCAGGTCTGTTCAGTTTTGCTAGTGTGCTGAGTATTTACTAGACACATGACTTGCCTTCAGGAATATCATGGAGGGGTTATATGGACACATCTGCCTTCTTCTGCATACTTGGAATGGAAATAGGCTTTTGACACTCTTGGAGCAAGCAGTTTGTGACAAAGCAATGGGTTTCATACTAGCTTTGAATTGTCTGCAGTAACGAAACTTAGTGCAGTAGGTCTCTTAAACAAGTAGGCATGTCTGTTTTAAGCAAACAACTTATAATAAGTGGGTATGAGAAATAACAGTACACTGAAGTGCTTGCATTGTGTTTCATCTTGGTTTTATCTTTTTGTCTATGAATTATACTTTTCCCAAAAGTTTATCTGAAGCTCGGAAGTGTGGTGCCAGAATACATATGCGTACCTGTTAGATCAGATACTGGTGCTGTCAGGGGAGAGCACAGCACAGTGTAGCATATGGGGGCTTTTACTGTAACATTAAGCATACCAAGTCTTGCTTGCAGTTTCCCCAATAGCAAAACACTAAACAGCTAAATATTGAGGCCTGTGAGTAGTTTTAGGACTTGAGTGGTATTGGGGTTGCATGTCTGTTAATCATTGCCAGCTGCAGTGACATGATCAGGAAGGCCTGTGTGTTGTAACATGTTAAATGAGGCTGAGCATGTTGGAGAAATTGCATAAATAGTATGCTGGTTTGGACTGTTGGCTTCTTCCACTAGTAGCAAGGCTGGAATCAACTGATCAGCTTCTGATTTCTCTCCATATCAGTTAGTGGGGTTTTTAAATGGCTGCCTACTGGAAAAGAAAAAAATGGGAGGATTGGCCTTCTCCCCTGTCTGTCATTGCTGCTAGATAATGATTGACAAGTTAGGACTTGATTGTGCAATCCCACAGTGGGCTGTGAATACCCCATCTATAAATGTTGCTTTTGAACACCAGTACTGAAGAGCTAACTGGGGAAAAAGGGGGTGGCTACAAGTGCATAATCTGGAGTGTTAAAGAGATGCACAAAGATATAGTATCCCTTATGCATGGTGTTTTATTGCTACAGCATAGAAAACAGTGTGCGTAGTACATTTTTTGTCGACTTATAATTCAGTCTCAACACTACCAAGAGATGGGTTTGATATTAAATTTGGATCTCTCATCCACTTGGCTGGCTAAGTAGCATTGTGAAGGCAGTGTGCTTTGCCTCCAACTAATCGTATGCACAGAACTTTGTACAGACTTGTCCCTAGTTGCTGATGAGTAGATGATCTTCAGCCCCTTGCAGTTTGCCCTCAACATAGCTGTAGTGAAAGGCTTAATATGCAGAGGGGGAGAAGCTGTGATGTAGAACAAAGGTAATTAAACGCATGACAAACTCTAGTGTCTTCCTTTGGATTGCAATGCACTTATGGGATTCTTGGGCTGGGCACAGCTAGTTTCAGGGACACTTGCTTCATCCATATGGAGCATGTGTTACTACAAATAAGCCGAACTGGTTAAATAACCAGTATAGTTTCACAGTTACATACCTTCACATAAGGGATAGTATACCTCTGACTGCAATCAAACGTCACTTGTACTCAGACTGGTGAAGCTAGCAGTTATGGCTTGGTGTTCAGAGTAGGTGCAGTTCTTCACTCAACCACCTGTATTCTTTTACTTTCTTACAAGTGTTTAGACTAGCCTACTTTTGCCCCTTATACTACTTCCACCTAGTATTTTGGAATAATTTGTAAACTCCCTCATAACTAATCAGTCCATTTATCTTGTAAACTTTTACTTTTTAATTTAAAGGTTAGAATTTTGTAATGGGTTAAACTTTGTTTTCAGAAACTTTCTAATGTGTGTGTTTTTTATAGTAACTTCAGTTGTTATCCTTTAGGTGAAGATGATGCAAGCTGAATGAAATCAACGTGCTCATCCATGTGAAGTAAGCATATCTGTTAATCTTTCATTAAAAAAAAGTTTAGAAACTGTTCTAAAGGACCGTGGAGTAGTGCTGGTGGTGGTTCTTGTTTCCAGTAGCTAAATTGAGTTAAAAAGCTAAACTTACATTTTTGTGTCAGCAATGGTGATAGTGGCCACAGGCAGCCCGTTATAATAGCGAATAGTGGAGATTGGAGGTAGTTCTCAAACAATCTTACGTTTCACCCTCTGAATAAGTTTTTTGGGAATCCCTGCCATACAGTTAACATGCTTTTTACACCTCCAGATAAGTAGTTACAATTGTGCACACTGTTGTTTTTGGTTGGTCATGTTGTACTTTAGACTCCAACTTCCTCTTAATTCATGGCCTCTACTTTGCTGAGATGCTGCACCTCATAAAAGGAATGGCCAAACTGAGAGTCAGCAAATAAGTGACTTATATTGGGGGGTATAAAATCATTTTATGGAAGATATCAACTTACGTTTTCCTCGTACAGCAGTAGAGCCTGAGCACAATCCAGAATGTGACTTGATGTCCAGTGATGTGGAGTAGTCAGACTGCGAAGTGAATGGGTGAGTAGTAGATTAATCTTGGGATACTGAATTTGTAAGAAGAAATGATCCCAAGTGTACTTAGCAGTTTCCACCTGAAGTTTGACCTGATCTTAATTATAGAGTCTTAAGATCAGAAGTCATTCTTTAATGGATTTTATATAAAACTTTTTAATCTTTCTTTTGTAGAACCAAGATAAGCATTGTTTGAGGCTTTCCGGCTCTGCAGCATCAATAAACCCTGCTCACTGAACTCTACAGATGCTCAGACACAAACAAGGAAGCTAACATGTTAATTTCAAGCACCATAAGAAAAGCATGGTGCATTAGGAGGAGAGAGGTTTAGGGCAGATAGCGTAATACTTGATTAAAACAATTACATAAATTAAACTTGATACAAAAATATTGGTTTTGCTTTTCATCTTCAAAACATTTTACAAACAGTTGAACTTCACAGCATCCCGCAAGGTAGGTGAATCAATATTATACCTGTTTTATATGTGGGGAAGCAAGCAGACCGGAGGTAGTATGCAGGG
Organism: Chelonoidis abingdonii; assembly: GCF_003597395.2. NCBI lineage: Eukaryota > Metazoa > Chordata > Testudines > Testudinidae > Chelonoidis > Chelonoidis abingdonii. The sequence continues at coordinate 3,961,866 of NC_133793.1, forward strand.
TCTATAAGAAGGAATCTGTAGAGCTGGAATTAAACTAGAATTCTTTTTTTTCCCACCATTTGACCAGACTTCAGTCTAAAACGCTTACAAAATATGATGGCAGTATTTAAAACCACAGGCCTGGGGGAAACTTGCTAAATATTTTCTTTTGCACTCTTGATGGTTGTACATATCTGATCTATCCCTTAGGCAGTTTGAACAGAATGGACACTTAAAATTTGAAACCAGTGACTTAAAGATTCTTAAGAGTTGATTGTAATGCTACGTAGTCCAATTCAGAACTGCCTCTATGTCCCTGTTTCTATGCTATTCACTTAATCCCAGATGTAACCTGAAAGCTTATATATATTGCTAAAGAATGTTTGTTCCAGATGCATGATTTGTTTGTGTTCATTCAGTATTTATTTTTTTAAAGTGACCTATGTATGATGATTGCTGGTAACATCTGTAGATTTTTGGGGCTAACTTTGTGTTTTTGCATTCACAGGAAGAAGCAGTGTTTGAAGTCCAGAACCCAGTGGAGAGGAGCCAGGGACTTAAGTGGCAATGTTTTTCTTTCAATAAAATACTCAATTGCTGTACAAATGACATTCGTTTTCTTAAGTTTGTTACTCCAGAAGTTCATTTAGTTGAACATATTTATGTACTTTGGATATCACTGCTAAAAATGAGATGGGGATGGAGCATAAATTTAGAATCTGTCAACCTCCCCTCAGCATCCTAACATTGTGTGGGGAACACTGAAGACACTTGTCTTTTGAGCTTGTCTAAGCATTTGCATGGTTAGTGTCTTTCAGTACTGTGCTGCATCTACACTGAACAAGACAAACCCAAGACCCTAATGAAGCATAGAAATAGGCAGCTGCATGAGCTGGGATGGGAGCTTGCCTATCATGCTTACAAAACTAGAAGCCTGATTCTGAAAGGTCTTACTAGACAAAGCATCTTGTTCCAAAGTGTGCTCCCTTACAGAGATCAGATTCTTAATCAGACCAACTGCTTCTCCAGCAGTAGATCTCAAAATTGCAGTTACTCATTAGCCAGCATCAGCTACCTACTGCAAAATAAGGTTGGTTGTGTAGCAAGCACGAATCCTACAGCTGTCCAATCCTTTTATTGCTTCAGTGTGGATAAGGATTTAAGTCTAGCAAAGAAGGCCCATCATTTTCTCTAAGGAAAGTGTCAAGCTAGCAGCTAAGTTTATGCTCTCGTGATGACAAATCACAAAGGGATGCGGCTTCATTGCAGATGAAGCTTCACCTGGATCGGTCTGTCTAGGTCCTTAAAGTGGTTTGGTTGGATATTCAGTTTATCACTGGTCGTCATCTTGTGCCATCAAACCTTTTGTCGCCCATGTAATTGCAGACAGTGTAGCAGCAGTCCTTGGTGAACACACTTGCGAATTTGTTGGTCTTCCAGTCTGTGTCTATACCAAGAAAGCTGCCACAACTAAACCAGTGCTGGATGGAGGTGGTTGCTGTGTTTAGCTTTGAATATCCATATTTCTGATTTTGTCATGCCACGTAATACGGAGCAGCTGAAGAAGTTTATGCTCTGCCAATAGCTATTATTACATGTATATTCCTTTGCTAGCCAAGGCTTGGGAGTAAACATTACAACAGCGCAGATTACTGTAATTACATTAATCCACACTAACATAAAACCAGCTAAATTTTTCCCATGTATAACCAACCTTCAAATAAAAGATCGATCATGGGTTTCTACAATGCTGTAGAAAATTTCTTGAAACAGCTTGATTAGTAGATTAGAATGGAAGGGTGGTAGCGGGAGAAGCAGCCTTTTGCTTCATTGCTGCATGGGTCAAACTGAACAGTCTGACAAGCCATGGAAATTTGAGTAGGAAACCTATTGTCAGCCCTGTGGAGGCCAGCCTAAGTTTTAAATGTCCTGGGAACATTTTTGGCAGTCCTTGGGTTGTTACTTGTGAGGGGAAGAGAGTACCAGATTGGCGCATGTACATAATTGTGGGAAGTGTAACCATGCTGTAAGTGAACAATCAGCCACATGTACATTACAGGTGCTTCTGGGCTTTTGGTTTCTTAACCTCACTCCCAAAAGTAGATCAGCAGCAAGTGGAACAACAAGTGGTATAACTGATTGAGCCCGCATGATTGGAAGCTCAGTCATCCTTAATGAACTGCCCTGTTAAGTATGGTTAGCAGTACCTGCTCAACAGGCCCAGAGCTGGGGGCTGCAGGCCAGTAGTGAGGTATAAAGCAGCAGTGGGAGTCCAGCCCCACATTCCTGAGTTTGCCATCAGGCTTTTCTGCATCGTACTGAGCTGATTTACAGTTAACCATACAATTGCTTACATTTGTTCAGATACAGGACAATCTGTCCAGGAAAAGGGGGATTTCAGTCAGATACTTGGCATCTCATAAGTCATTGCTCTTTCATTCAAACAACTACAAAATATGTGGATTTCAGCTGCAGAGGGATGTCTAATGTTGCATTTTCTGTGTTAACACAACCATTTATCTGGCAAGATTGTAGGCAAGTCCTCATGTTACATACTCAAGCTAACTTCCCTTTAGGTTTAGGTTGTAATTAGGTCCCATTTTACTCATCACTTATGAATATTACATAGTTTAACTGAATTATTCATGTTAGTTTAGACCTGAGCTAAAACAGAAGGGGACAGGTGCTCAGGGAAAGAGATGTAGAGAACTCTTCCAGCATGCATCTGACGAAGTGAGTATTCACCCACAAAAGCTCATGCTCCAAAACGTCTGTTAGTCTAAGGTGCCACAGGATTCTTTGCTGCTCTTCCAGCACTAGCTCTCACCACTGCCTTTGGGAAGTTACTTAGTGAAATGAATGAACGTGGCAGAACATTACACTTGGCAGTGCCAAAAATATCCTTGGGACTGAGCAGCCCACTTGTTCTGGACTTGCAAGCAAGGAAAGGTACCCCTGCTCACCAGACTCTCTCTGAATCCTCCGTGAATCCTGTTCTTCCAGATGCTGAGTATGTGGCTGCTTTACCCGAGCTATCTCTCAGATGCTCTAGCCTTCGTCAGCAGCAGAGCAGTTGGAAATCTCACTTTGAAAGCAGGTGAGTCCCCTACCACCACCTGTGTGTTGGTGTGTACCATTTTCTTAAATACTTGTGAGATCTTTACTGTGTCTGATTAAATCATAGGAATTGGAGTAGGGGGAGAATAGGTCTTACCTTGTCTAGTTGGCTAATGCAGAATTGTGACTTTCCTCTTCCCACCTCCTTCAGACAAATACTCCGATTCTGCAGTGATCTCTTAGCTTTGTCACCAGCAATGGGGCTTCTACCACTGTCTTGGAGACTATTCCACCACCTAAGGCAGGGGGTCAGCAACCTTTCAGAGGTGGTGTGCCGAGTCTTCATTTATTCGCTCTAAGGTTTCACGTGCCAGTCATACATTTTAACATTTTTAGAAGGGCTTTTTCTATAAGTCTATAATATATAACTAAACTATGGTTGTATGTAAATTAAATAAGGTTTTTAAAAGGTTTAAGAAGCTTCATTTAAAATTAAAGTGCAGAGCCCCCTAGACCGGTGGCCAGGACCTGGGCAGTATGAGTGCCACTGAAAATCAGCTTGCGTACCACTTTCGGCCCACGTGCCATAGGTTGCCTACCCCTGATCTAAGGCCTAGTGTACGCACTGGGGTGTGTGTGTGTGTGCTGATCTAAGTTATGCAGCTTCAGCTACGTCAATAATGTAGCCGAAGTCGATGTACTTACTGTGGTGAGTGGACGGGAGAGCGCTCAGGGGTCAATCGCTGCCTGCTGATCCACAGGTAGTGTAGACACACCCTAAATGTGATGTTAGAATCCAGGACTTTAAATTAAAAGAATCCAAAGTCAACTGCCTTGCTGCAAACCGCCTTGCAAAGTCAGAAAGCAAAGCTAGGTCATGCACACCCAAGGCAGAAATGTGACTTTAGCACTTGGAGCTCAGCTCAAGTCAATTATTCACCTGGCATAGCTTGCCATGCTGCCCGGGCTCCCACCCAGGCTCATGCTGTGTTTCCATTTGAGAGTAAAGCAACAGCATCTCTATCCACTCTGTAGCTGCAGTTCTTTGGAAGCCTTGAGGTACCACTGCTCTGTTCCCAATGCATCAGGGATGCCAGAGTTCTCTGCCCTGAAGGCAGTGCAGGGCACAAATGCTATGCTATGGATTGTAATTGCTATGCAATTGCAGAGCTATTAACTGTAGTATGTAACTATCACTTAAATCAGCCTCTGTACCAGACAATGTCAGGGTAGCTAATGTAATGGCTGATTTTTTTTTAAAAAAAAATGCTCCAGAGGTGATCCTGGCAATTATAGGCCAGTTAACCTAATTTCCATTTCAGAAAAAGTGGTTGGAAATAGAGTAAAGAACAGAATTATCAGACACATGAACAGTCAAGCTAGAAGGACATAGCAAGTGGTGTCCCACAGTCATCAGTTCTAGGTCAAGTTCTATTCAATATCTTCATCAATGATTTAGATAATGGCATAGAAAATATACTTAAAGTTTGGATGATACCAAGCTGGGACAGATTACAAGTGCTTTGGAGGATAGAATTAAAATTCAAAATGTTCTGGGCGAATGGTCTGAAGTAAATAGGATGAACTTCACGAAGGACAAATGCAAAGTACTCCACTTAGGAAGGAACAATCAGTTTGCACCCATACACAGTGTGAAATGACTGCCTAGGCAGGAGTACTGCGGCAAGGGATGTGGGGGTCATAGTGGATCACAAGCTTAATATGAGTGAAGTGAAACACTTAAAAAAAAAAAAAAAAAAAAAAAGAGAGAGAGGAAAAAAAAAAAGACCAATGCTAGGCTGCGTTAGCGGGAGTGTGGTAAGCAAGACATGAGCAGTAATTTTTCTGCTCTCCTCAGGGCTGATTAGGCCTCAGCTGGAGTGTTGCGTCCAGTTCTGGGCACCGCGTTTCAAGAAAGATGTGGAGAAATTGGAGAGAGGCCAGAGAAGAGCAACAAAAATGATTAAAGGTCTAGAAAACATGACTTTTAAGGGAAGATTTAAAAAATCGGGGTGGTTTAATCTGGAGCAGAGAAGACAGGGAGGGATATAACCGTTTTCAAGTACATAAAAGGTTGTTACAGGGAGGAGGGAGAAAAATTATTCTAGTAACCTCTGAGGACAGGACAAGAAGCAATGGGCTTAAATTGCAGCAAGAGCGGTTTAGGTTGGACGTTAGGGAAAACTTCCTGTCAGGGTAGTTAAGTACTGGAATAAATTGCCTAGGGAGGTTGTAGAATTTCCATGATTGGAGATTTTTTAGGACAGGTTGGACAAAAACCACAGGGTACTGGGCTCAATGGACCATTGGTCTGGCCCCATATGGCCATTTTTTGTGTGTGTGGATCGGAAATGGGGTTACAAATGTGGAGGGACTGGGAGGATGCAGTGAGGTGGGAGTGGAAGTGCCAAGAGCCTGAGAAAACCAGCTCATGCAGCCGGAGGTGCAGGTAATGCTGGGGGAAGATGTCAGGCAGTGGGGGTGGGGGAAGTGTGCAAAAGGATGGAAAGGGAGACAGAGGCATGAGTTGCTGCAAAGAAGTGGGCTAGGGCCTTAGGCAGTGCTTGGAAGAGAGGAGCAGCGGCTGAGGTAGATGCGAAAGGGGGGGAATAAGGCCATGGGGGTAAGAATTAGCAGAGTTTGAATACAGCGCTGCCCCTTGCGGCAGGGCACAGCATTTCTCAATCCTCATGCAATAATAGCCTGAGTGTCTCCTTGCAAGGTGTAGATTCCATATCCTTAGCAGCAATCCTCTCTAAGGCTGTGTGGCCAATCACGCCATATGGGCGAAGAAGCTATTACAGCTTCCCTGCTTTGAAGGGAGTCCAGACTGGAGACTGCAAATGTCACCCCTGTCCCCTCCACCCCAAAAGCTTTGAATGGAATGAATTGTCTTTGTACTCCAGGGCACTTTATTGTCCTTTTATGCAGGTGAATGAATTAACCTGCTTGTAACAAAGCCCAGCTTGCCTGTAGCAAACGCCTAGCTCCTCTGGCCTTTGTCAAGGGTATCCAAAGCAATGGGCTGTCAGCCTCAGGGTGTGTCAGAGAGCTCCCTAGGGCTCATGACACACTCCCCCCTTCCCCCCCATGGCTATGTTATTAGAGCAGCGTTTCTCAACCTGGGGTCTGTGGGCCCCATGGATCAACTCTTCTCCCTCTGGTGACGCAGCAGGGCTAAGGCAGGATCCCTGTCTGCTTGGTCCCACACTGCTGGAAGCAGCTGGAATGTCCCGGGGGGGGGGGGGCAGGGGTATCTCTGCCCATTGCCCCTGCCCCAAGCACCAACTCTGGAGCCTCCATTGGCTGAGACCCCCCACCCCCCGGGATCCCCCACCTAGCAGCCGCTGCCAGAGAGATTTCGGCTGCTTTCAGGAGCTGCCCAAGGTAAGTGCTGCCTGGCTGGAGCCCACAGCTCTCATCCCCTCCTGCACCCCAGCCCAGAGCCCACACCCAAACTCCCTACCAGACCCTGCACCTCTCACCCCCTCCTGCACCCCACCTCCCTCCCAGAACCCACACCCCTGCCTTCCTGCACCCAAACTCCCTTCCAGAGCCCCAGACTACACTGCATTGTACCCCCAGGAGGGATGGAAGAGCTTGAGAAACCACTGCTCAAAATCACCAGTTCTCAGACTTTGGGCTCTGGTGTCCCACATCTCAGCTGTATAAGTATTTGGCATGTCACCTTCATGGTTGCAAGCAGTCTAGTCATGGATTCTTGTTCTGCCACCAGCCTGATTTGGGCCGCATGCCACCGCTGTCTGAGACCCACTCTCAGAGCAGGAGGGAGCCCTTTGAATCTGGTGTAGGCAGTGAACTCACCCCCAGGGCTGCACTTGGCCCATTCTCAGGACTCCAAGGAGACTGGATGGCTGTTCCTTGCAGGAAATGGAAATGACACCTCCCATCGTTCCCTGCTGCCCCTTCCTGTCCTGGGATGGCAAAGAAGAAATTCTGGTCCAATAATTCCAAGGCTCAGATTCTGGTATGATGATGATGGACCCCAGCACAGAGCTGCAGACATGCTGCAATAGCAGAGCAAAGCAGTGCCTGTATTTTAAGTGCCTACAACCCCAGTTACATCCTCCCCCCAAACGGGAGCAGTAAGTTGCCTAGAGTTCCATTTCCTGAACGGGCTGTTACGAGGCAGGGGACATCATGCTGTACTGGGGGGTTGGACACCTGGGTTCCATGTCCAGCTTTGCCACTGATCTGCTGTGTCATTTCACCTCTTTGTGCCTATAGTGATGCTGACCCAACCTTTATAAATCACCTTGTTGGGAGCTGCTATCCTGCTTCTGCCACAACTTCTCCCTTGTGCTGCTCTTGCTGGGCAGAGCATTTCTGAGAGGGGCAGCAGTGGTTGGAACCTGGCCCCTGCTGAAGGCAGCTCATGCAAGGACCCTGACATTTCAAAGGGAAGAACCCTACGCCAGCACAGACAACCCTGGAGTGGGAGTCATCCCTGACCTGCTCACCCAAGGGCCAGCAGCAGAGAGGGCAAAGGGGTTTGCAGCTCCAGACTTTGCAGAGAGGATGAAGGGAAAATGGGCTCCAGGCTTCCAGATTGGCAGGCAGCTGGCCCCTGACAGAGTCTGTCAAAGGACTTCAATGCACGTTGGATTTGGGTCTTTGGCTCAGCGTTTGAACTCTTGCTCTCCTGTGTCTACTTCCTGAGCTAACCCCTGGTCTTGTCTTTAAAGCAGGTGCAAAGCTTTCCTCACCAAAAGCGAATGCTCTGCTCTGCAAGGCCTCCTAAAGAACAGCAAGTTACCTTTCCTAAGACCTTTCCCAGGGCTAATCTACTCCACAGATAGCAGAGCACAAGATGGTGGCATTTCCAACCTGAGGGAGAGGACAGGAACCCTTCGAGGGTCGAGGAAACAACAGGCTTACGTGCACTTCTCCAGTCCCATCCGACCAGCTGTCAAGACATCTCCCAGCAAGTCCAAGCCTAATGGGAACAACCTCCCAGCAGGAGCAGTGGCCCAGAGGAATATGCAGCCAGCAGCACTGAAACCCTTTCCTGGTGCTACAGCGCAGAGTTTGCTGGAGTGTGGGCTCACTTGCCTGCCATTGGCCTGGAGAGATCGGCCTTTGCTGCCCCAGATCAGAAAATCCAGAGCAGAGATCCACGTCTATGTACCCAGAGAGGAAGACAACACAGGCTCTGAATTGCTGGGGGAAGATATAGACAGTAAGCTGAGTTCGTTGAGCTTGCGAGATGAGAAGTGAATTAGTTCACTGGGAATTTAGTGTCTGACCTTGAATGCGCTAGCAACACAGTCTCAGGTGTGGTTCTGCTGCATCCCTGGCAGGTAACGATGGATTCTCTTCCATTATAAATCTAATGCCTGGCGGGGGGAGGGGGAACCATCTTGTGACATCCTTTTCTCTAGGGTGTTTAAGGCAGAGGGAAGGATTCCTGGGTTGTCTCTCTAGCCCCACTGCTGTGTGTCTTTGGACAAGTCACTTAACCTCTCTGTGTCTCAGTCTCTCTACAATGGGGATAACGCTGACCTGCTGTGGGGTTTGATTCAGTAATACTTGTAAACTGCAAACAAAAGTTGCTGAAAGAAGTGTTGGAAAAAATCCCCCGGTATCCTCCAGTAATGGTCCAAAATGCCACGTCAGCATCACTCCAGCGTTGATTGCTCAGTGCAGCACCCAATCCCTACTGCCACATTTCTGATCTCATGTTACTAAAGTCATTGGATTTACAGGAGTGTGGTAACCTATAAATTCCCAGGCTGGATCAGACCCATGGTCCACCTAGCCCAGTGTCCTGTCTGAAAGTGGCCAACACCACGTGCTTTAGAGGAAGGTGGAAGAACCGCTCTCTCTCCCCAGACAGGTGTGGAATAATCTGCCCCTGTGAAAGGCTCAATCTGATCGCTGATAGAGAGAGGCTTAAGCCCTGATTTTTAGAGCACAACTCAAAAGTCAGTGCGAACTGGGCGCACTCAGCTGCTTTGAAAAGCAGGCTCTGTGCCTCCCAAGAAGAGGTGGGGTATGCAGACAGCATCTTTAAAATGTGCTGGAATGTAAAGCTATTGGGGTAAATCATAACCTAGGAGGTTATCCCTTCTATAATCTCCATTTTTAAATGCCTGGGGGGTGAATTCAGGCCGAGCATAACCCCACCAAGGCTGGGGCTGTTACAGCAGCAAGGGATTTGATCCTTATGGCACTTGAAATGGGCATCTTATGTTCTTGGATGAGGGGGAATTAAATGGTTCTTGCAACATTTTAAAAATTAAAACCAGGCCTGTTTTGCACACTAAGCAGTCCCAGCAAGACAGAAATTTGGATCAAAATTATCAGGAGTTTCCAGAACACATGAAAGGATTGGGGTGAAACCTCTTCTCTATTTAAACACAAGCAGATTCTTTTTCATCTGAAGTAAAATGATTTCCTCAGGCTGGCTTCTCCTTATGCTCTCCTGCTTTAACAAGAGTGCTGGGAGGACTGTTTAATGTTTCATGCAGTGATGTGCAAGGTATTACGGACACAAAATCTCATCCTGGAAGAAGGGAACGAGGTTGCCTGATGCAGGAATCTATTATTCAGAAAGGATTTTTAAAAAGGCTTTCACAGAAAACCCCACTTGAATTCTGCCCTTGTCTCCGCCGCATTTCCAGGTGTTGATTAGTTTGCAGTCCAGAATAGCTCAGGGTGCTGCAGACTAGCCTGGCGGTGCCCTGTCTGACCAGCTCTCCAACATCTGAGGGGTTGGGGAAGGAAAATACGACGGACGGAACTGGGCTGTGTTTGTTCCCTTCCATTCCACAGTCCCACGTGCTAAACTTTTCAAAGGAAGGATCAATGGCAAAAAACTGACTTTGGTTTGACCCAGATAAATACAGCACTAGAGCAAAGATTGCTTTAGCCTCAGGAAGGTAACTGCAAAGACTTACACACGTGCTCAACTCTACTTATGCACATAGGCCCACTGAAGCAAGTCTGTAAAGGCCAGGTGCATGCCCTGAAGCGGCCCTCTTGTCTCCAGAAGCCCAGTGTAGTAAGATGAGGCCCTGAAACATAAACCCTTGTATCATAGGCCTAGTATGAGGCCTGAACTAAAGTAATGGTCACGACTTTGCTAACATAAAGCAAAGTCAAGCTGTGAGCCAGAGGCAGGCCTTGCTCACAGAAGTTGGCAAGAAGAAGGCTGCTCATTGCATGAATATATGTGCCTGGATGGCACCAGAACATCCCGGTATGAACACATCCCACAGAGATAATGAGGAACTGGCTGACCCATCCTAAAGACAGGGTCAAAAGGACAATATGACGGATAGGCTTGTTTGTTCGAACCAATGTGCACCAGGAGAGAAGCAGCACCCTAAAACGCAGAGGGGTTCAACCTCAATGCGTCAGGACTGATGTGTAACTTGTTTGTACCTGTGTGTAAGAATGCATCCCTGGGGCGGTGGAGAGTCCTGCCGCTGACTGAGCCGGTCCATTGTCAGGGGGCGCATATTCGTAGTATGTCCTGTAGAGTCTGCGGGGAACTATTACTGTGCTCTGTTTGGTAATAACCCTGGCCGGGTGCCTTTGTACCTTATCGGAGTCTGTGGTTATTGGGGATTCTCTCGGGGTTTGGTGTGCCAGCGATCTGCAGAGCCGGGGCAGCACACAGAGGGAACACGCAGCCGACAGTTATCAACATTGAGCAGAGCAGAGCACCACGGCATCTGATGACACCCAGGTTTGTTTGTGTGTGTGTGTGTGTTTGTTTTTAGATGGAAATTCCCAGCTGTTCAGGTTGTCTTGAAAACATGGAGCCACAGCTCAGCAGATGCAGTGATGCCTTTCTGCATTTACACAACAGGAAGAGGGTGTGCCCCATGCATCAAAGATAATGCTATAAATGTAGGGGGATCAGCTGGTGAGGACAGAGATGGCTTGTCTATACTTAAAAGGCGGTGCTGCTGTGGCGCGTCAGTGAAGACACTGCCTACGCCTATGGGAGGGCGTCTCCCATCGACACAGGTAATACACCTCCCCAGGAGGCCGTGCAGTAGCTGTGTTGACAGAAGAAGCTCTCCTTTGACGTAGTGCTGCTGTCTACACTAGCAGTGAGGTTGGTGTAACTGCATCGCTCAGAGCGATGTCGTTAGCCTGACAAGGTGCCTGTGTAGGGCAATGTACATGGTAACTGTCAGGGTTGTGGGGCTCACTGGAACTATCCCCCCTTCGTGGTTTCTCAGTGTCAGGCCTTTTGCTACTGCACGTCCCAGGGGTGGACACCAGGCTCTGGGCTACTGTACCCTGATTTCAACTGTTCTTCGAGTGCTTGCTCATATCCATTCCAGTAGGTGTACGCGCCGCGCGTGCACGTTCGTCGGAAACTTTTACCCTAGCAACTCAAGCGGGCCGGCAGGTCGCCCCCTAGAGTGGCGCCGCTATGGCGGGTGATATATACCCCTGCCGGCCCGCCCGCTCCTCAGTTCCTCTTTACCGCCGTGTCGGTCGTTGGAACTGTGGAGCGCGGCATAGCTGACCTCCACATCCCTAGCTTCTCTTGTCAATCGTTCCTGTTCTAGTTAGTTAGTCATAGTTACTTAGCATACGTAGTTGTAGTTATAGTTTAGACTTAGAGTTATAGTTGTATATATAGTTAAACTTCATATCGGGTGGCTCTGGCCCTTTCCCACGCCGGCGCCGGGCCGATGCCTGTTCGCCGGGTTCAAGGCGTGCTCGACTTGTAAGAAGCGATGCCCACAGTGATCCCCCGACGCTGCCTGAAGTGCCTGGGGAATCACACATTTCAGATAAGTGCCGCATTTTGTAAGTCTTTCCGTCCCCGAACAAAAAGGAGCGAGACCAGCGCCTCAGGACGTCCTTATGGAAGCGGCACTTCACCCCGCGCCTCCGGCACCGAGCGCGGCTCCGGCACCGATCCTCCGGCACCGCGAAGACGCACCGGCACGGACCTTCTCCGGCACCGGCTCCCGCGAAGAGGCTCTCTACGTCCTCAACCCCGGCTAAGCGGCCCCGTAAGGAGCACCCACTGCCGGCGCGGCCGTGCTGGCTGTGCAAGGGTTTCGTTGGCTCCGGCCCCGGCTGTCCGTCGAGTCCGATCCCTCCCAGCTCCCCGCCAAGATCTGGGTAGAGCTGATACCTCCGTCCACGCCGAGACTTTCTCGTCGGCACGGGACCTGATTGCTCTGACTGAGCCTGGGCTGCCCCACCCCCGGCGCCGCCGGTGCGGTTGTGCTTTCTAAGGGCAAGCCAACCCTATGAGGGCACCGTCCCCGGATCTCCGACCCGGCGCGCTCAAGATCCAGGCACCGGTCGCGATCCGGCACGATCACGAGGGAGGTCTCCTCGTGACGCGCTCGCAGTCCCGGCACCGCTTCCTCGCCTGGCACCGATCGTACTCGCAGCACCGGTCATCATCGCGCCGATCCAGATACTCCCGGCACCGCTCGGGGTCCAGCGCCGCTACCGCACCGCAACTCCAGGAGCGCTCACGGCACCGCAGGTCCTCTCCCGGTCGACCTCCCGGCACCGCTGCCGGTCGCAGGTCCCCGGTTCGCGGCCCGGCACCGGGTACGACTCACCCGATCCGGCACCTGCGGGTCCGCATCTAGGCGCGGATCTCTCGTCTCCTCTCATGCGGCGCCACCGTGGCCTGCGAACTACAAGGCTCTGTATCTCCCGGTACTGACATATCTGATCTGATTTGAAAGACCTGCCACCTACTTCCGCAAGGTTACCATGAGCCGGCCCACAGCACTGGCTTCTGGACGTGGCCTGACACATCATAGCCCTGCTATGCCTCGTGTGCTTCGTCCCAGCGGTGCACCTGACCCAGAACGGAGGGCTCCAGAGGCTGCGAGCGTCCCGGCCCCGCTACCTGGAGAAGGCGGTCCGTCCATTCGCTGCCTGCCGAAGCCTCAGGACGCTGAGCCTGGTACTTCGCGCATGACGTCCCCGAGTACCACTCTGCCAGTGCACTCTTCATCTCCTCCCCCTGATGAGCAGTAGCCGGAACGACATCCATTGGCCACCCCGCATACTTGAGGGCTCACAAGATCTCCTCAGGCGTAGTGGGCTCTGAACATGAACATTCAGCCGAAGATCTCTTGAGGTTGAGACCCTGGTTGCGTAATCACGTCTGACGCTCCCCAGTCGTTGTTGCACCTTGCCCGTGTTATTAAAACAATCTACGGCAGCAGACCACCACTCTGTCTGGCTCACCGGCTCGCGTTCTCCCCCACTGCGAGGGTTATAGAACGCAACATGGTCCATCTTAAAACCTATGACTACCTATATACTCACCCCGCGCCATGCTCCTCTGTGTTCACGACGTGTAACGAGAGACCAAGTCATAAGCCCCAGCCTCCCCATAAGAAGAGACCTAACTGGGCCTGCTCGCCATCTATTGGTTCGAGCATGCGCTGATGATCTAACCCAGCAAGCCTCTACTCGCACTGCTTTAACACCTGGCTGTCAGCCGCTGATAAATTCAAAGAGCTCCTCCCGCAATGACGCTCACAGGAGTTCGTCCCTTCTGGACGCGAAGGGAAGAAAGTTGCACGCACCTCTCTTGCAGGCTCACTGGACGCGGCGACTTGCTGCCCAGAACTCTGCCTCCGGTGTTCATGATGCGTGTCGTATCTCCTGGCTGCAGGTCTCTGCCTTCCGGAACTCCAGACACCATCCAGGATTCCGTTTGAGGGCCAGGGCCTGTTCTCTGATAACCTCCGCGGCGGTGCAAAGCCTAAAGGATACAGGTCATTATGCGGGCTTCTGGAATGCTTCCAGCGTTCCCCTTGCCCGCCAACTACAACAACAGCGTAGGCTTTCCCCACCCAACAGAGACAAATCAGGCACCGCAATGATGCAGGCGCAGACACTCTGGATTCAAGGGTCAAGTCCAGGACCTTACCAAGTCTTTCTTCCGGCTTCAAGTCCTCATTTGAATACGACTCGCTACGGGCGCAGTTGTACCAGTTTCCTCCATGACACCCCTGCTCCACTTCTCCGTCCTCTCTGCCTCTCCCTGCGTCCGGCCTCGACCGTTGGGTCCTCTGCACGCTTGCTTTTGGTACCACCTGCAGTTTGCCTCGTACCCGCTCCTCCCCTCGTCTCCCTCTTCAGGGACCTCTACGGCAGATCCTCCCCGGGAGTGCAAGCGCTCTCGACAAAGGTGCCAATCAGAGGTGTCCGCAACAGAAGGGCAGAGGTTCTACTCCGCTAATTTTTGATTCCCAAGGCCTAAGGGATTCTCGTCCCATCCTCGACCTCGCGCGATGCAACAAATATTTACTGAAGTTGAAATTCCGCATGTTTCCTTGGGGTTCCATTCCATCCCTTAGAATCCTGGAGACTGGTAACGCCCTCGATCATGTCAAGACGCCTATTGTTCATATCGCATCATTTCCCGGCCCCATTCGGAGTATGTTCTGCGCTCTATAGCAGCGCGCTTATCAGTGTCACAGTCCTCCGGTTTCGCTCTTCAGCGGCCTCCTGAGAGTGTTCACGTAAGTTGCCGCCGTAGTCGTCTCGCCCTTCCCTTCGTCGCTGAGACCGGGTGGTCATATATTTCCCCTACCTCGAGTAACTGGCATCGAGGGACCGTCAGCAGGCCAGTGCTCTCTCCACGTCCGCCTTGTATCGCCGTGTTTGCATAACCTTAAGGCCTGATGAATGTAGAGAAGTCCATTCTGTCCCCTACCCAGAGGATAGAATTATCGGCGCCGTCCTAGACTCTACCACGGCCACGGCCACTCTTCCCTTGTCCCGATTCCAGGCTTTGTCGGACATCATCCGGAGGTTGCAGGCAGCACCTCTAACTTCTACTCGCACCTGCCTCACACTCTTGGGCCACATGGCGGCCTGCACTTTCGTGACGCAGCACGCCAGGCTACGGCTCAGACCTCTCTGCTCTGACTGGCCACTAAAATTCTTATAGTCCAATCTGCTCCTGTCTTGCACATGTAATACAGCCTGCAGGTTTGCAATGTTCTACACGCAGAAGTTGGTATCTAGTTTCAGAAATTTGTGCGCATACCCAGGCAGGCCAAAAGTTAGTTAGTTTAACTAGAACCTTAAGCAACTCTGGTCTGGGCATGCACACAGATTTTGGCTACAGCTCTAGGTTCGCTAAAATTCATACTACGGATTTCTGACATAAGATTTCATCAGATTCTAGCATTTTCAGACTAACAGAACAGAAATCTACTGTACCTTGATTAAGTATTTTTCCCATCTATCTGCTGTGACAGACTTCCCAATCTTCCTCATCAGTTTCAAGTGAAGTTCTATCAACTCTTTTGGAACTGCAGTATTAAAAAGGGGGAAGAGGGAGAGCAAAAGTTAAAAATAACCAACATAAATAAATCCTAATACTAAATAGTATAAAAGTATTGAGACAAAACCATACATTGAGAATTTTTAATAGTGCATAACAACTTGAAAACAATGTAACAAGGGTTTCACAACTAAAAACAAAGCAAGATCTTAAATAAATCAAACAGGTTTGCATTTAGATTTAAAATAAAAGACATCGATCCAAGGCTTTAGGTATCCTAATACATCATTGATAATACAACAATATCCCAGCAGCACTGAAGTAATAATATCACATGAAATGAGCCAACTAGACACCTACAGACACTAATTCCCACTCTTTAATCATTGTGAGAAACACAGCCTCTCCAAAAAGTCTATCAAACAGGTGTCTTTTGCTGCGCGCCTGGAAGGTCACCAAATTTGAGCTATTTTGGATCAAGTGAGGTGGCACCAAGTTCTTGAGACTCTGAACACTCAAAGGGAACAATCTGCCCTCCACCCACTCTCTTTTATAGTGTGGGCATTCCAGCCCGCATGCCCCTGCTGACTGAGCTGTGGCAGTGTGGCACAGGACCTAGGATTTCTAAACCACAGCTGTGCTGAAAGCTTAATGATTGACAATGATGAAATAATAGTAAACCTCCAAAGAACTGCTTTGCTGCTCATTACAGAAGAGGTTTCTTGCTTTGTGCAATAATTGAGGCTCTCTGAGGTGTGTGTCCCCTTACCGGTGCTCCACTCTAGGTATCTTTATATCCCTGTGCCTCAGATTGGAGATTTTTGGTAGCAGTATCCGTTTGGCCCAC
Source organism: Chelonoidis abingdonii (assembly GCF_003597395.2). Taxonomy (NCBI): domain Eukaryota; kingdom Metazoa; phylum Chordata; order Testudines; family Testudinidae; genus Chelonoidis; species Chelonoidis abingdonii. The sequence continues at coordinate 3,978,017 of NC_133793.1, forward strand.
ACATGCTCTCTCCCCATCTTGTGCTATGTTCTGTTGCTGTATAGACAAACCACCCTCAGTTCCTTCTTTACTACAGAACTCATATATAAGAGTCACCTAGAGTGGAGCACCCATAGGGAGACATCTTGAAGAACCTCAGTTACAACACAAGGTGAGTAACCTCTTCTTCTTCCAGTAGCGTCCCTATGGGTGTTCCACTCTAGGTGACTCTATAGCAGTGTCCCTGTTGGAAGGGTAGGACATCGGAGCAGGGTCCAATCTTGATTATAATACGGTCAAACCAAGAATCACATCAGATGCTCAATCATGACTGATTGCATAACGCTTGGCAAATGTACGTGCAGATGCCCAAGTAGCTGCTCTGCATTTTTCTGTGATTGGAACGTTATTGAGGAAGGACAGAAGTCGACAGAAAATTCGTAGAGCGCGTTCAGGCTCACAAAGGGGGCTGTAAGTCATGCGTGCAATTGCAGTAGTTAATGCATTCTGATACCCACCTAGAGAGCCATTGCATAGATATTGGGGATCCCTTAGATCGGTCTGCAATGTAGAAGAATAGTCTTGAAGATTTTCTGAAAGGCTTAGTCCTTTCCAAATAGAAGGCTAACACTCTTCTAATGTTGAGTGTGTGTAGTGTTGCCTCCCTTTTATCCCAGTGTAGTTTGGGAAAGAATGCTGGAAGGTAAGTTGATTTACGCGGAAGGCTGAAGGTATTTTGGTAGGAATTTGGGGTGTGGCCACAATATGGCCTTGTCCTTGAAAAAAATCAAAGAGAGGGGATATACCATTAGGGCCCCCCTCTCTCTGAGCAGACATGATAGCCACGAGGAATGCAGTTTTCACAGAGAGGCACAGAAGTGAGCAAGTGGCCATAGGCTCAAAGGCTGACCTTATTGCACAGTTTAAGACAAGATTAAGGTCCCATACTGGTGTAAGATCTCTGATTCAAAGGTAAAGGCTACCCATACTTTAAAAAATCTTTTCATTGTAGGATGAGCAAACACCGAATGACCATCTATCTTCCAGCAGAAATTATTAATGACTGTGAGATGTAGCTTTACTGAGCTTAGAGATAGGTCTGATTTCCAGTAACGGAGAGGATGTAGAAGTAAACTGTCTTGCGTCACATCAGGTTTGGAATCTCTTCCATTTTTGAATGTATGTGTGACAGCAGCTATTTTTCTGCTATGTAACAGTACTTCCTTCACACGAAAGCTTATGCCCAAATAAATACGTTAGTCTCTAAGGTGCCACAAGGACTCCTCCTCCTTGCTGATACAGACTAACCCGGCTGCTACCCTGAGACCTGTCTAGGGTGACCAGATGTCCCGCTTTTTTAGGGACAGTCCTGATAGTTGAGGCATTTTCTTATATTGCCTCCTGTTACCTCCCACCCCCTGTGCTGATTTTTCACACTTGCTGTCTGGTCACCCTAGACCCATCAGCCTGGCCAGTGGCTTAAGCTCTGCCGGTCTCATGGCCTGTCTGCCCGGCGGGGCCCCCCAGCCCCGGGCTCTGACGCTAGGCTGGGGTGAGGGTTGCAGCGGGCCCCCGCGACCCCCGGCAGGGCGGAGCCTGGCTGCAGGAGACACGTGTCCGCCGGGACCAGCCGCGGGGCGGGGCGGGGAGCAGCGGCTGGAGCCGCGCCCCAGCCCGGGCGGCGTCTGCCCGGCCATGGCGCTCGTCTTCCCCGCCGTGCGGGTGCTGCTCGGCCTCTTCTTCCTGCTCACCGGGGCGGTGAAGCTGACGGACCGGATCTCGGCCGAGCTCTACCAGCAGCTGGTGAGTGCGGGGGTCCCGGCCCGGGGTTTGCAGCAGGCTCCGGCGGGGGAATCGGGCTCGGATCCGGGCTCTGCGCGGCGCCGGGGCGGGGTGTTTGTGCCAGGCTCTTGCAAGCAGCAGGTCGGGGCCGGGCTTGGAGCTGGGTCGGTTGGCGGGAAGCGAGCTTGGCAAGCGGGGCTCGCCGCCCTGCAGCCTCCGAGCGGCTCCCCGGGGGTCTAACCCCGTCCCGTGGGGCGGGGGCGGCTGGCGAGCTCCGACCCCATGACCGCTCCCTGTCTCCGGCTGGGACTCTGGGCAGCTGGCCTGGCGAGTCTCCCCCTCCCTCGCAAGGGAGGCTCTGGGGTATTTCCACCTCCCCCTTTCCCATTGCCACCATGTGGTCCCCCCTGCACCCCCGGACTGTGGGGCGGTCCCCCCTTTTCACATTGCCACCGTGCCGTCCCCTCCTGCACCTCCAGATTGTGGGGCGGTCCCCCCCGAGTTGTAAGAACAGGAGGATGATTGACCCCTGCAAGTGAAAGTGCATTGCAGATGCAGGCTAAGGGCTCTTCCCAGAATTGTGATTGGTGCTTTATGCTCTCGGAGAGCAGCACCCCATTGTGCTGGGGGCTGGAGTAGGATCAGGGCCACAGGGGGAAACAAATATTTTCCACCCAGGGGTGGCACAACTTACAAACATGTATCGAGAGATCAAAACCTCAGCTTAACATTGCTCTGCTTGAAGGCTTGTTACCTTCCCTAGTTACACATTAACCCCTGGGCTGGCAGAACTGGCAGGGGTTGGAGAAATTATCTTTACTTTCCCACCAGTTTGTTTCTTTGTATGTCTAACAGCATTTTGCCTGTAGTCACTTGCCCTGTTCCCTTGTCTGGTCAGTGAGTTCTCCCCGTTTGTTGTGTGGCTTTCTCACAGCAGCAGTGGAAAGCGAACCCCCTCCCTGCCCCAAACCAAACCCAACCCAGTGGTATTTACAAACCCACAGCTGGTCAGGGACTCGGCTGGAGGTGACATCTGAAAGGGCTGTAACTGGCTTGAGGTGGGGTGATCCAGTGGCTAGAACACTGGGCTGGGGGGTCGGCGAACTGGGTTCTATTTCTCCACTCTGTCACTGGAGTCAGATTTTCCAAAACCGCTCAGCACCAACAGTGAGAGTTGGGGCGGGCGCACAGATGTTCAGAGGAGCTCTGATCACGAGCTACATGTTGGATGCCGAGCTAGATTTTCCAGATTGCACCGTCCGTGGTTTCAGGGCAGCTGCGTTCAGCCCACCCAGTAGACCCAGGGATCGGTTATAAACCCCAACTTGGAAAGTGCTGGGGCTACGATGAACTGATTCTGCGTTACTTTCCATGTAAACGTTGTTGAGCCCCAACCTGTGCAGTTATTGGGAGAGGAAGCACTCTCCAGCATCACTTAGGCACGAGCTGTCCAGAGATCAGCAGGTTGAGTGCTGAGTATAGAAAATCTGACCCCAGATGTGGGTCCTGAGCACTTGAAAATGGGGGCGCTGATTCTACTCTCAGGTCCACCAGTGTCAATGAAAACTAACTCCATGGAGTGACACTGGTTTTACACCTGTGCAGGTGAACGCAGGATCTGGCTCACAGCCCTTAATACCTGTTGCTAGCAGTGTGGGATTGTTATGGCAATTTTTCAGGAACTGCCAATGTTGCTCTCCAGCGCCCTGCCAAGAGGCCTTGCAGAAATTAACTGACAAGATAAGAAGTTAAATTATCTGCCAGTGAACTTTCCCTGATATAACACACAAATAAATGAACTTTGATTTAAGCTGAGGCCAACAGAGAATAAAGGAGCAAAGAGCAGAGGTTCCAGTGCTCTGTGGCTAAGGAGCAATATTCCCAGCTGGCCAAAAACTATCATGAGAGGAGAGTTTTAGCACTGGAATGTCACCTAGAGCTGCAGGGAAATAAACTGTCCGTGTCAGCGCAGCAAGGTGTTCTCTGCCACCTTAAAACATTCCACCTGTAACCTCACCTGAAGCCTTGATGATGATGTTCTGTTAGGGTCGCGGCACTCTGGATGCACTGGCATTGCCTTCTGGCATAGTAACGCTTCGTCCTTATGTAGCCCCTTCCATCCAAAGAGCAGGTAGCTGACCACAATGGGAACTATCATTAGCCCCATTCTATAGACCAAGGTGACCCACAGATTTTGTGTCAGAGCTAGGGAGAGAACCCAGGAGTCCTGGCTGCCTAAGCCACCCACTCAGTGGACTGTAAGAACCCGTATAATAAACATGCCCTAGGGTGGGTTGTGGGAAGGATTCTTAACTACCCCTCCCGTTGCCCCTCAGAAAGGACGTCGAGCCAGTCTAAAAGCAGCCTGGAGGTGCAGGTTGGAGTCGAGCACCATGGAGTTCCAAGCGTAGTGCTGCTAGGCTGGGACCCTCTTTCTCAAGCACAGAGGGGACACCCCAGGGTTGAATTTGCTGTTGGATTGAAAGGTCTGGCTGCTTGTTTCACAGCCTGGCTGGGCGCTGAGCACTTCAGAGAGCCTAGCCAGAGGTGCTGGGAAAAGAGGTTGGGCTGGCAGCCCGGGAAAGTGGGATCCTACGGGATGGGAAGGTGCCGGCCAGAGGGAGGGCGGAAGGCGGGATTTCAGGCAGGGTGAGAATTTGCTACACTGCAGGGAAGATTCTTGGTGCTTACCCAATAAATAACACGTCCCTTGTAGGCCTAGGGGCTGGTTTCTGGCAGTGTTGTGCCCCTGCTGCCCCACTGACTGCCCTTGGGGGCACCTAGTGCTACTGCAGACAGGCCTTTTACTTGGGAGCCCCCCAGCTGCCTTTCTAGACCTGAAAGCAAGGGGCACCCTGCTCCTTTCCTAGCCCCCCGTGGGCTCCAGGCCACCCATCTCCTCTCTGTTAAGGACCATGCACCGTGACTGAGCCCCTGCCATGCCGCAGGCTCAAACGCCCCATTCCCGGGAGGGGAACCGCCGCGGCCCCAAACCCACTGACGCTCCCTTCCCCGTTCCAGAAGTCCCAGTTTGTGCAGTTTGCCGATGTCTTCCCCCTGAAGGAGTTTGGCTACAAGCCGGAGCCGGGGCAGTATCTGCAGGTGGTTGGCTGGATCGAGGTGGTGGCCGGGGCGCTGCTGGCCTTTGGGCCCCAGCTCCTGCAGGAGATCAGCAACTTCGTGCTCACCATCGTCATGATCGGTAGGTGTCAGCCGCTGGACTTGTTGCTGAGAGTTCCCTGGCCCTGCTACCCCTCCCCTCCGACCAGGGAGTCCTGGCTTTTGCTGCAGGAGCCCCAGAATTGATCTTTTCTCCTCTGTGGTGATGCCATCCCGTCCTCCGGAGCCTCCAGCTCTCCGGGCAAGGGGCTAGGATACTCTTTGGAGCAGTCTCTCGTGATTGATGCCCCCTCCCTCACTAGGGGCTGGATGCACAGTCCCCACGCTATCCCCAGCCCCTGGGGCACCTCGAATGGCAGGCTCTGCCCACCTGAGCCCTGCTCCATGCCTATGTGTGGCTAACGTAACCCGTGGAAAGATGCCCAGTGTCCTGAGACAGGAAAGGTCAGTCAGGTCTCTGCTCTCGGCAGGTGCATTGCTTTCTGCAGGAAGTTCCCCAGGGGCTTGGCCTGGCTGCAGGAACTGGGGTTCCACCAATTCCTTCTGCCCCGATATTCAGCCTAGATTTTCTACTCCCTCCTATTCACACCTGTCAGCCAGCTCTCAAGCCTCCCCTGGCTCTTAATCATCACTGTCCATGTTCAGCCAGTCAAGCTCTTTATGGTCCTTTATTTAAATCCTCTCCAGCCCCCAATGGGTATAGATCCTCGGCAGCTGCCCCCCTTCTCGTGCACAGCGCCAGGGCTCCTCAGAGCGGCTCTGGAACAGTTCGGTGTTAATGGGGGTGTTGCAGTGAAAGGTGGGCAGCAGTCTGCACCATGCCAGCAACCAGAAGGTTAAAGGCAAGTGCCCTTGACGAGTGCAGCGATTCTTCAGGGTGAAAGGCTGCAATTTCCATCTCTTGTCCCTGGCAGGATTCACCTTGCCGGGGGAGCTGGCTGGTAACAATCTTCTCAAATCGCGTGTCAGTTACAGGCCAAAAAATCACTGTCTGCTGGAATCACGAGGCTGCACATGTTAACCTGGGGATCCTTGGCTTGCAGCGACAGAGCTGACCTTAAGTAACCCGGCCCTGCAAGCTCCTGGGGCTAGCAGGCATCCATCAGGTTCAAATCTAGCATGCGCTGCACTGGTTAATAGCTTCTCCCTGTCTGCCAGGCCCCTGGCTGTGCAGGTGTCATAAACAGATAGCTAAGGGTTAATGTTTCTTTCACCTGTAAAGGGTTAACAAAGGGAACCAAACACCTGAGCAGAGGACCAATCAGGAAACCAGATTTTTCAAAGCTCAGGGAGGGTCTTTTGTCTGTCTCTCAGCTATGAGAGGGATCTTTCTATCTTCAAGCTTCTAATCTTGAGTTTCCAAGTTGTGAGTACAAAGGTAGAAAAACAATAGGCTTTTATTGTTTTTTTTGTATTACATTGTGTGTAGGTTTGCTGGAATGTTAAATGATCTCTTTTTGAATAAGGCTGTTTAATTCATATTTTTTTATTAATTGACCCTGTACTGTCCACCTGAATACAGAGACTAGTTATGTGTTTTTTCTTTCTTTTTATATAAAGCTTTCTTTTAAGACCTGTTTGATTTTCTCTGGGTAGGCTTAAGGAGATGAAGGGAAGGGAAATTCTCTTTGTGTTAAGATTCTACGGAGGGCAGATCTTGAACCAGTCCCTCAGAGGGGAAGAAAGGAGAGGGAGGGGAGAGATACTTAAATCTCTCGGTGCTTGTGTTTCAAGGACTTGAAGCTGTATTCTCCATGGGAAGCCTGGAGGGGGGTAAATGAGGAGACGGCGCGCGGGCGAGGTTATTATCCCTTTGTTTAAGACTCAGGGATCCTGAGTCTTGTGGTCCCAGGGAACGTTGTTGGGGAGACCCGAGGGAGTCAGGCCCTGGCAATTCCTGGCTGATGGCAGCGATATCAGATCTAAGCTGGTAATTAAGCTTAGAGGGTTCATGCTAGCTTCTCAGTTTATGAACGCGAAGGTTCAAATCTGAGTAGGAAGCTGTGACAGCAGGTCAGATGGTGCCTCATCGGTCCGGTCACAGAACGATGGATGTTGGATTCCTTTCGGGCCCCATCTAGCCCAGCCCCGTGGCCAGCACCGAGAGCTCCGTGCAGGGAATTTATTGCTGCTGCTCTGACCAGATCCGTGGCCCAGTTAATTGGAAGAGAGAGTGGAAAGCTGTTTAGAGTCGTGTGTATCCCTTTGGCCCTGACTCCATGCTGTGGTGCTCACAGGGGTGCGGTCTGGTATGGGGAGGGGCAATGGGGGCTTTACGTCCCCTCTGGGGATTCTGGGACCTGATCTGCCCCCTCCAGCATAAATTGGAGCATCCCCAGAGGCTGCTCTAAATTTACTGCCCCCTATGGACAGCTCCACTGCCCCAGAACAGCAACCCCTATCCCCTTCTCAGCATGACCCTGGGGCCTGCAGGGTGAGCCCAGCAGGGATGTTGAGCAGGCACCATCCCACCCAATGAGGGGCCCCTCTCTATGCTGGGGATACTCCCCAGGGGCTGGATAAACTGGCTGTGCAGTGGCTGAGCTGCTGTTAGTCTGCAGCAGGGCACAGTGTTGGGACTGCCTAGGGGAGCGTTATCTGCACCAGCAGCGGAGTCCCCATGCTCTCTAGTCTAGCCAAGGACGTTTCCAGAGCTGCTGCAGAAGCTGGGGTGGTTGGTGATGGGGCGGAACCTGCTGGCTGCAAGCGTTTGCCGTTGCTAGCTGCCATCAAGCCACTGAGCGAGGCCAGGGAGCCACAGTGTCAGAGTGGGAGCATAACCTGGGAACATGTCCCCTTTCCACCCCCTGCTCCCAGCATCCTTGTCCTTAGGCAGCCGGGGGGAGCGTTCCATGCGGTTCTCCGTGGGGAGCTGCGGTGGCTTCTCTCATGTTTGTTTGGTGCCATGGCGGAGCTTGTGCAGAGAATGGTCTGTTGGCGTCAAAGCGAGCTGTAGGGCGGCTAATGCCGAGACCCGTAGAGATAAATCTCTGGCAGAGGAACATGAGCACTGTGAAACCTGGGTCTGCCCAAACTCAGGGCCTGGTCAGCATTTGTGGGGTTCAAATATTATCCCCTAAAGAAAACCCTCTGCACCTGAGCCGGGGTGCTGCACCCTGCCTGAGTCTGCAGAGTGTCTGAAACAATAGCTCCTAGAGGTGTGAATTGTCTCCATCCATCTCATGGGGTATGTTGACTCTGAAGTGTAATGACAACAGTTCAAAGCCATGGGGCCACCTTTTGGAGTCAGGTGCTTTGGGCTGCTAGTGAAGGGGTGGCTCTGACCTTTCATTGGTCCATCTCCTGACTCTTCCCCAGCGTGTTTTCTTCTCTGTCTCCCCAGGTGCCATCTACACCCTGCTGGTGCTGAAGGAGCCGTTGGCCATGTGTGCTCCGGCTACGATCTGCCTGGGCCTCCTGCTGCTGCTCAACATACGAGGAAGGGGGGGCAGGGCCAAGTCCAAGTTTGAGTGACTGGAATGAAATGGGGGGCGGGGGCACTGGATTGGCAGGAAATGATGTCCTGCCCCCAACAAAGTGTTGCAATGACATGGCTTCCTGCTAATGAACTTGCCGCTTACGCGCAGAACAAACTCACAAATCCTGGGGAGGGACCAGCAGGCCCTGCTGGCAGAACTGGGCCCCAGTGCTGACTAATCCGGGGACCTGCTGCAGTTGTGTGCAGAGTGTGGGGAGCAGCTGCCGGCCTGAAAGCTTTGCACAGAGGCTGGGAAGTTTCTCTTTCTGCCTGGCTTTGAAGGCAGCTCGTCCTGACCTGCCAGATGGGGGAGGGTAGCTGGAACTGGGCCGTGGTGCGTTGTGCTGGGACCTCATGGGGCGTGGGGGGAGCTCTGGAGTGTGCCCCAAATGGGTAACAGCTGTGTGAGTTCCCACAATGGGTCATGCTCCAGTGTGACCTGGGGTGAGTCGGGGTGTGTGTGTGTGTGTGTGTGTGTGTCAGGCTCCCATGGTCTAGCAACTCCTTCACCTCTCTGCCAGCCAGTGCTGTGGGGACAGTCCCCCTAGGAACTGAGCTGAGACCAGAAAACTCATCTCATGTCCAGACAGTTCCTGGCTGGATTTGAACCACTGACATCCCATCACTGATCCCCATCCAGGCCTTGTGGGAATCTTTGCAGCTCCCATTCCTTGGGAGCCGCAGACAACTTGGATTTTCAGCGGAAATAGCTGAGGTGAACACAACCTTTGTCTCCTGGGGGCCCCGCCCTTCCCCGCTGGCCAGGGAGCATGGTGTGTAAGGACTCTGTGCAGTGGGAATGAAGGAGGAACCTTCCAACTCTGCAGCGTCTTTGCTGCTCAGAGCCAGTGGAGATGCAGCTTGATCTTCCGAGGCGGTGCCAGAAGGCTGTGGATCTTGCATCGGGTTCTCCAGGGTTGATGTTGTGAGGTCTTTCCACTCTGATGTATGTGATTCCAGCACAGGATCCTCCTCCATTCAGGTCAGCCCCAAAGCTGCACTGGAGTGCCACCATTGCCAGCGAGACGTCCTGCCCCCTGCGTTCTCCAGGCCTTCTGGGCCAAACTCTACAGGGCTGCTCCCCAAACTTGGACATTTGCTCTGCTGTCTCAGTTCTCCCCACACGCTCTTCTCGCCCCAGGAGCCAGCTTGCATTGATTCCTTCAGGCTGCAAGGCTCCAGGGCTGATTCCCAGTGTCTGCCTGTGTTGCTTTCCCCTTCTCCTTGCTGCTCACCCAGCATCTCCAATGTGAGCCCAAGTCTCCTCTGTCCTAGGACCAGCCAACCTGGCAGGCACAGGGCAGGGACCTCATGGTGTGAGCCACCTGGCACTGCGCTGGATGTGCCACCAGCCTGGGATGCTCTGCCAGGGGTCAGGGGCTGCCCACTTTGCTCTGTCACTAAGAATCGTATCATGGTGCCAGGGCCCTGTGGAGCTGTCTGGCCAGACCTCAGGGGAGGAGGTGGTGCTGACTGCTCTGGATGGGGGCCACGTAGCGCTGACTTTTAAATAAAACCTCTATTTCCAACGGGTTGCCTCTTGTTCTGCCCCCGATCTGGGCCTCAGCATCAGCGGCTGCTGCAAATGGGTGAGTCGCTGCATGCGCTGCGCTGTCCTCACTGCTGAGGAATTGGAAAGGGGCTGGGGGTGTGTGTACCAACCCCATCCTCAGCCCTTGGAGGGCAGGGCATGCGGTGGAGGAAATGGGGCTCTTGGGAGACTCCCTGGCCATGCCGTGGGTGGGTGATGCCTGCCTGCTGATCCAGCTGGGGCCAGAGGAGGGTGCAGGTGGGGTTTGAGCACAGGGTGGGGCTGAGGGTAAGGGGGCAGTTGGGCGGAGCTTGCCCATGGAGGGGCCATCCAATAGCTGTGACCCTTCCCCTAGAAGTGGGGCTGGGCTCTGAGTCCCACCTGGTGGGAAGCAGCAGTGAGTCCCAGAGGTCAGAGCTGGGGAAAGCCCCACTGAGTAGCTGTGGCCAGAATGATGGTGAAGGTTCACGAATGGTCACAGGGGCCTGTTCCATGGAACTGTTTAAGAAAAGACGTTCGAAGGAGACAGACAGGCCGCCTGGTGCCTTGAGGATGTCTTCTGCGGCTCCTGCCGGGGGCTCTCATGGAGCAGAAGGGGGCTCCTAGCCCCTAGGTTGCTTGAAAAATGCAGCTGCAGCAGGGACTGGTTTGGGGACAACTGCTTCCTGCACAAGCTCGGTCTGCCGTGCGAGGGCACGTGTGTGAGCTGCTGGCGTCCCCAGAGCAGGCGGCATGGCCCCCATTGCGCTTGCAGGATCACAAGGCAGGTGCTGGCAATTTGGGGGGGGGAGTGGGGAGGGACAAACCTCTGTCTCACTCCCTCCTCTGCTCCCCCCACTTGGCAGCACTTAGCTTGCCCTGCCCTGACAGCCCCCCGAGCCTGGCTGCGAGGGATTCTGGCTGCGACAGGTGCAGCCATAGCTCGGGGGGCAGGGGGGAAGGACTGTTCATGCTGCACCTGCTGGGCTGGGGTGGCTCTCTGGGGGCCCAGGCCCTGGGGGGGCACCTGAGGCTCAGGGCTTCCTGCTGGTTCCCCACCCCTGCCCCTCACCCCTCCATCACTTGTAACATTCCCAGCATTTTTCCCCAGCCCCTGTGACTCCTGCTCTTACAGGAGCAGGATTCACTTTCCTTCCTCTGCTGGTGAGTCTGGTGTTTGCCAGGCGTCCAGCAGGATGGCTCCAGGGGCACATACCCTCAGTGTGGGGCAGAGAGGGGCCAGGCTTCCCGTTCTGCCCTGCTTGGGGGCTGAGAGCGAGGTTTGGTCTCTGGTGAACCCTTGCTGGCGGACCCAGAGGCCAAGGGCTGTGTATCCCCAAGGATCAAGCTCCCTGCTTGGCCCTATCGGGGCAGGGTAGTGGCATGTTGACAGGTGGGTCTTGGGAGGGCAAGGGGGAGGGCCTGATCTTACAGGGTCCCACAGCTTCCTAGACCCAAGCAAGAGCCTTCCCATCAGCTGGCGCAGCCCAGGGAGCAGTTTGCAGCGCAGACGAGATCCCCGAGGAGCAGATCACAGAGAAATCAGCCTGTGGGTGGATGGCAGGTGAGGCATGGTCACAGCGGGGGCGGGAGCCAGGCAGCAAGCTGGAGCCTCTGAGATATGTGCCGCACCAACTGTCACAGGGCCAGGGCGTGAGAGCCCCAGGGGACCCTGGGGCCTGATTCTGAGGTGAGGGGTGTGTGTGTGAGAGAGAGAGTGAGAGACACACCCACAGCCCTGTCAGACTGAGAATATAGGCCCTGGTTCTCCATTGCCCTGCTTGGGTGTGGAAAGCAAGTCAGAATAGCGGCACTCACTTTGCACTAGTGCAGGGTTTCTTAAACTTCATTGCACTGCAACCTCCTTCTGACAACAATAGTTACCACATGGCCCTGGGAAGGGGGAGAAGCCCCACCTACCTGTGGGGTGCCAGAGCTCGAGGGGGTTAGCCCTGGGCAGTGGGGCTCGGACTCTGGCTTCAGCACCAAGCCGCAGCAAGCCGAACACCAGCCCTGGTGACCCCATTAAAATGGAGTCCTGACCCACTTTGGGGTCCCAACCACAGTTTGAGAACTGCTGCACTAGTGGAAACAGCGACACCAGGAGCAGGGCAGTGGAGAATCCAGCCCAGAGGATTTAACAGGCAAGCTCAGACAGCATATGTCTAGCTAACGTCCAAGACCTCAAAGGAGGAGGAAATCCTTGCAGTGCGCCTGATTCCCTGAATGGGATGGATTCCTTCCTGACCCCTACAGTGTACGCTGTGGAGCCTGGCAGTTGATTACCACCATCATCTTACCTTGCAGAGATACAAAGATGGGCCGAATCCTATCCACCTACTGAACACCTGAAATGCCTGCTGGAGTCAGTGGGATTGAGAGTGCTCAGGATCTGATCTTTGGTTGGTGATTCAGCCTCAGCATTTGCCTCAAAGAATTCCTGCAGCTGGGAGTTCCACAGCTTGATTATGTGCAGCATGAGAAAGCACTGGCTTCGTTTTGAAAATAAAAGAAGAGCCATCTATGCGTCATCCTGATGCTAATATGTGTGAGTTGCCAGCACATCATAGCCCAGTGAGCTGCTTGGCAAACTGCTTCGTGGTCTGATTTTTCACTGACGATCGAAAGGAATTATTTACCCCCTTCCCAAGCCTGAGACGAGTATCTGTAATGGGGGCCAGAAGGAGACCATGCAAAACAGTCTCAGGGGCATACGTGCTGGAACTAAGGCTGCAAAGGGGCTTCCGCACCCCCTGGCTTGAAGTGGTTTCCATTCTATACAGTTTGGTTCAACAGCTCTCAGCAACCCTACTACACGCATTATTCCAGCCCCCCTGCTCGGGGGCTCAGATCGGCACCTCTGACCCTCTTGCTGTTTGTTTCTGAGAACAGAGAATTAACTTTTGGGAAAGTCGTGGGCAGGACAACCTCTGAGAACCAGGTCACCTCACCCATTGCATCCGCCCCCACCCAGTCAAAATGGAGCTGAGTGGGCTCTGAGACCGGGGGAACACATGAGGGGACACACTCGACAGGCCTGCTGAGGTATTTATTCTGGAATCCCCTGGGGTATTGCAGCCAGGTATCTGAACCCCAGAGAGCAGCACTAGGCCCCAGCTCTGGACATTTTGCTGCTGCTGAAATCCCCAGCTAACCACAGCTTCAGAGGACAAACAGGCATTGGGAGGATGACGCATCAGTGAACAGAGAGGGCTTTTCTTGGTGTGTTTCTACTAGCAGTGATTACTCAGTTGCTGAGTGGATGGGAAGGAAGGTCCCTGGTGCACATAGTCTCCCTGACTCAGCAAAGAGACCCCAGTGTCTGGTGCTCATCACAGAGGGAGCAGAAGTCTCCCATTGGCAGAGGTTCCATTCTCCCAACTCCCAGGGAGGGTGGCAGGGGTGCTTGGAGATCGGACCGTTGGAAGAAATGGAAGTCCTACTGAACTAGTTCTGGCCAGTACAACATAGTGTATGTTACACTGTCACTTCTCCTTATGTCTGCAAAGAAACCCCCCACAAAATGTGGCCAATACAGTGCTGTGAGCTTGAGTCTGCAGACAGACTGAAACTCCAAGAGGGATGTGAACATCGATCACCATGGTGTGTTGACTCTGAAACCTAATGAAATATGCTAGTGTTTGTTTAAAAGGATCCACAATGACAAATGTAATCAAGAAGTCAGTGACTCACTGTTTGTGGGTGGAGCTTGGTGGTGTGGGCGGAGCCTGAATAGAGACTAGCTACTTTTCCCTCTACAGCCTGACCTCTACTGGATTGGAGGTCCAGGGGATCAGTAAGTTATTTACTCTCATGCTTCCCACTCACAAACACAGAGCGGAAGGCCCAGTATTGGGTCTATGATCATACACTGGCACAGTGCCCATCTGTGTGGTTTCCGGGTGCACACATCCATAGCTGGGAAGGGACCCACAGGTTCCAAAAGGAAACCATCTAAGAATGTATTCCTTCCCTTCCAGCCAAGTTTCTCTGAGCACATTATAAGCAGTAACTAACTAACCTGTGCAAAGCTCGTTGCTCAGATAGGAGGAAACTGAAGCACCAAGAGGGGAAAGTCACGCACCCTAGGTCACACTGCAAGTTTCGGAACAAAACCCAGGTCTCCTGAAACCCCAGTGCTGGAGCCTGTGATGGAGCACAGACCAATCTAGTGCTGCACACCTGTCTGGCAGGGCCTCCCAGGAGTTCGTGTTAATTCTGAACGTCACTTTGAAATGAACAAAGACCAAAACCTGAAAGGAACAGAAACTCCAGAATTGCTCTCCCTTCGCCATTCGTTCGGCACAGCTGGTGAGTTGTGGAAACTTGACCACATGGAGTTGTCATGCTTCCCCATCCATCCTTCGGGCTGCACTGCACCAAATACATGCTTGTTCCTGCCCCGCTGGCTCTCCCACTGCAAGTCTCTGCAGGAGCCCGGGACTCAGGGATTCCTGCTAATGTTTCCCTTGGCTCAGAGCCCAGGGGGTTCAAACCCCTCAGGCCATGATCCTTGCCCCCCCTCATTCCCATGGGATATGTATAATTCAGCTAACGTGATCGTTAGAGGTGTAAATGAGTGTCGTGAGTAGAAACATAAGAACAACTGTACTGGGTCAGGCCAAAGGTCCATCTAGCCCAGTATCCTGTCTTCTGACAGTGGCCAGTGCCAGGTGCCCCAGAGGGAATGAACAGAACAGGGAATCATCAAGTGATCCATCCCCTGTTGCTCATTCCCAGCTTCTGGCAAACAGAGGCTAGAGACACCATCCCTGCCCTATCTTCCAAGAACTTAGAGTCTAGTTCATTTTTGAACCTGTTACAGTCTTGGCCTTCACAACAGGAGCAGGATGGGGATTTTACCTCTGTGTACGGCATTGGTGAGAGCAATCCTGCATCCAGTTCTGGGCTCCATGTTTTAAAAGGGATGTTGAAAAATTGGCAAAGGGGCAGAGAAGAGCCACAAAAGTTATTTGGGGTCTGTAGAAAATCCCCTGCAATGAGAGATTTAAAGAGCTCTGTCTGGTTAGTTTATCAAAACGGAGCTCGCAAGGTGACTTGATTACTGTGTACACATAACTTCCCAGGGAGAAAATATCAGCTCTGAGAGGGCTCTAATCTAGCAGAGAAGGTGGAACAAGAACTGGTGGCTGGAGCCAGATGTGTGGAAACAGAAGGTGCATGTTTTTAGCTGTTCGAAAGTGCTACCAGAGGAAGTGTTGATCTCTCCATCTCTTGATGGTCCAGCCTGGCTGCCTTTTGGGAAGAGGCTTTAGGCCAACACAAGTGCCTGGGCTCAGGACAGGGGTAACTGGGTGAGGGGCCATGGTCTGCTATGCAGGGGGGTGGGGGGCAGAGAAGCTGATCTGAAGGTCTCTCTTGGCCTTTGAATCTAGGAATCCCCATGGGAATCACTCATTTTGTAGAATCCTAGAATGTCAGGGTTGGAAGGGACCCTCAGGAGGTGTCTAGTCCAACCCCCTGCTCAAAGCAGGGCCAATCCCCAGACAGATTTTTACCCCAGTTCCCTAAAGGGCCCCTTCAGGGATTGGACTCACAACCCTGGGTTTAGCAGGCCAATGCTCAAATCACTGAGCTATTGCTCCCCCCGTCCCAAGGTGAGCGTTGTCCTGCTGGAGTCTGGGGTTGAGGTCAGGCCCAGCTGCATGCAAGCACTGCCCCAGGTCCAGCCAGAGGTGTTAATCCTAGCACAGCTGGGAAAGACACAATGCACTGTAATCTGCAGTCGTGCATCTTGCCTGAGTAGTTGGCCATCAACAGGTGTAACCAGTGCCGGTCCTTGGGGTGCAAATTCTCACTCGTGGTGGTGGGTGCTGTTCTGTATCCCAGTTATGGTTACTGAGAGAAAGGGGGCCAGGACACCTGGGTTCTGTGTTCAACTCTCCTACTGCGTATGGGTGAGTCACTGCCCCACTCCGTGCCTCAGTTTCCCCACTGGTGAACGGGGCTAGCGACATCCAGCTCTTGGCAGGTGTGGGGGAGTGGCAAGTGTTAATTTCCCCATGTTCTGTCCCTCTTTTCCATCCCTGATCCTGCAGTGAGTGCTCTGTGGTTAGAGTCCTGAGCCCCACCGCAGTCCATGCCAGCGCAGACCCTGGCTTGCGCCCTCAGCTGCCACATTGCTCAGTCAATCTGGCCCGAAGAGCAGGGAATGAAAAGGCCCATTATCCCTGCCGGTCACACACGGCTGATTCATCCCAGCTGGCACCAGGCTTTCCTGCTGGGCTAAGCACTATGGGCTGGCGTGGGCGGGGGGGCTGGCTCAGGGGAACAGGAACCCCCTTCACCTCTGCACAGAGTGACCCCTGGTGCTTTTTGCCCTGGACTCTCTGCCTTAGCTGTTAGGTCCCATTGTTCCCACCTGCAGCCCACTCGGTGCAGAGGTGCGTGACGTGGGTCAGGTGCTGATGTGGGACCATGGCTGAACTGTCTGGGAGCCAGGGCTGTGTCCCCACAGCCCTACTTGCAGTGCTGCTGGCCTCCTCGGGCTTGGGGAAGCCTTCAAAGGGCGTTGCCTTTTGGAGCCCCTGTTACAAACATGCACAGGTGCCGTGCCCTGCCCAGCCTCCAGCTGCCACCTCATCCCCTGCGACACCGGGTGGATTAACCCTTGACAGAGACACGGCGCTCGGGGGCTGCGGAGATCAGACGTGCCACGCAGCCTGGATCAGCTCCTTAAAGCCTCCCAGAGACCTGGCTCAGCCAGAGAGCAAAGTGCAGCAGGGACAGGAACGCTGCCGACCCACCAGCCAGCCTCACAAGGTAAGACACCAGCTTGGAGCAGCCTTGCAACCCAGGAACCTGAGCTTCCCACTGGCACCTCCTGCAGCACCATCTCATTGCTGGGGAGTGCCCAGAACTAGCCAGTTCTTTGGATGGGGCTCTCGGAAGAAGGGGGTGACTTGCTGGGGTAGGGCCCAGAGCCAGTTTCCACCCCTCTTCCAAGAGGAGCGACTGGCTGGGGTTGGGGGGTGTTAGCAGGGCAGGCTGCTTTCCCTTGCTTGAAAAAATATTTGGCTGCCCCTTCATAGCTGCTCTGATTTCTACACCAGCTGTAGAGCATGGAATGGCCTGGAATGGTAGAGCCCTGTTATTCCCAGCGATGGGAAAATCTTAAAGATCACTGGACTCCTCCTGCGATGGGGGACGGGCCTGCCATTCAGCTGTGACAAACTGCTGCAGAACCCAGCGGGGTGGCGTTGTGTAAGAGTGAGCTTTTGAATTTGTATCTTGGGTGCAGTGGGTGCGTGAAGCGTCTCTCTCTCCTTGGCCTGTTACTTTGCTGCTCTGTGCCTCAGTTTCCCCATCCATTCAAGAGGGATATGGCTGTATCACCTTTGTAGAGAGCTTTGAGAGCTACTGCTATTGAGCACAATATAAGAGCCAGGGTGCGTTCTGAGGATCTATAGTCCAAGCTAAGTGCCACTACTGCTTAGTAATAAACAGTCTAATGAGAGAGCTTACGAGGGCCAAATCTTTTTTTATTATCAAACTCACTGCTCTGCCAGGGGGCTTGGAAAAAGAGCTGGTGTATGCGGAATAGTCTAACACAGGCTGTGTCATCGTGACATTTAAAAGAGCACCAGGTTTTTGCAGGCTCTCCACCCACCTGTGGGGCTAGGTCCCCCTCACCCCGTGCTGATCTGTTCTAAACTCATCCCCACCTGTAGGTGCCGAGCTCCCAGAAATCCAGTGAAAATCAGGGCCGCCCAGCAGGTCTCCTATAGGAGTACTAACCAGGCCTGACCCTGCTTAGCTTCTGAGATCAGACAAAATTGCGCGTGTTCAGGGTCTGGGGGAAGATCCTCTGCTGTTGTCCGTGGAAGTTAGGAGCCTAAAAACTTCTGAGGATCAGGGCCTTGGTGAGTAAATACTGACACTTAACGGGTGTGGGGGCGGGGGGCGAGATTTTCATGCTGGTCAATGTGAAAGGGTCATGGCAGCCTGAACTCTGCTGTGGCCTGAAGATCCCTTCTCTGTAGCATAGAACGTTTCTGTGGCTGGGATGAAAAGCTGAGCTCAGGTGGTTTGAGTCTCTTGAGACAGTCTGCTGCCTTTTGTGGCTGTTTGTCAGCTAAGGGGGCCTGGCAGCATCTTGGCCTCCCAGCATGGGGCTGAAATGACTCACGTCAAAAAAAGCCACAGGCACAAGTAACATCAGCTTCCCCGTGACAATGGGGAGGGGAGGGGTCGCTCTGTGGTTTGAGCACTGGCCTGCTAAACTCAGGGGTGTGAGTTCAGTCCTTGAGGGGCCATTTAGGGATCTGGGGCAAAAATCTGTCTGGGGATTGGTCCTGCTTTGAGCAGGGGGTTGGACTAGATGACCTCCTGAGGTCCCTTCCAACCCTGCTATTCTATGATGTGACAGCCAGTCCATGGCAAGCCTGCCCTTCTCCCTCCCCAACTCACACTCTTATCTGCACTTTTGAAGGAGGGCTGCTGCAGAGCAAGTCAGGCAGGCAGAGTCAGCAGGTAAGGACCAAACCAATTTTCTTACCACTCAGTCTCTGTGGGGGCTCTTTGCTGCATCTCTGGGGCTTTTCCCTGCTGCCTGTGGGCCCAGCCACAGTGTGTGTGTGTCTGTCTGCACGGCCCCCACCCTGCAGAGCCAGCTCCTGCAGGGTTTAGATGCATCAGAGATGGCATGGCTGGGGGAGGCTCTATAGCACCCCAAAGTACCATGCCAGGCAGGGACTCGGCTGGACATGGCAATTCTAACTCCTGGTTGCCTTGGCTCTGGGGAGGAGCAGGGCGTACACACCTATTTGGTCCCTGCACATTCAGAGCTGGTAAATGTTCCAGCCCAGCAGATGGAGGCCCTCTGAATAGCCGCAGAGCAGGGACAGTGTGAGCAGCAGCTTCCTGCGCTCCTGCCCCAGGAGGGCCTCTGCTAGCCAGTCTTTCGGTGCACTTGGCCTCATTGCTGAGACTGCTAACAAGTGGCCTAGCTAGTGTCCAGTGAGTCAGTGTTTCAGAAGTGTGCAATGGGAGGAGACAGGAAACCTTTCTGGGTGTCAGTAAGTCCTAGAGCTGTGCAAGCTTGAGGCAGGGTCACGGGCAGTGATTCAGCCTCAAGCTTCAAGGCTCAAACTGATCGCCTGCAGGGGTCAGGAAGAAATGTCCGATCCCCTGGTCTCAGCACTGAACAAGTGGCTGAGTGGCTTTGCTGGAAGTGGTCCCTCTCTGGGGCAGGGCAGTAGCTGCTGATCTGATCTGAGATGCTCGTTCCTTCCCAGTAGGAATGTAGCCTGTTGTTGGTTCCCCATGTGGGAGGGGAGCGTGTGGCTAGCAGCAGTGCAGGGCAAGTGTGCACAGCCGGTGAACCTGTGATTGCCAGGCAGAGAGCAGCCAGTAACCTGGCTCGGCCAAGGGGTAGCCGCACTGCCGGACTGGAGCAGGAAGCAGGCAGGGACATTCCAACGGGTGCAAGTATGCGGCTCTGGCAGGAGTGCTAAGCCCCTGCAGCTGTGAGCTGGAGCCAGGGCAGCATCTCTGCGGGATCTTCTCTCTGTGGCTTAGACCCTGCGGCCCTGGATGCAGCTGTGCCTCTGACTCACGGCAGCTTGGTAAATCTCCCAGGAAATCCTTCTCTCTGTGACAGCCCGGAGGGCCCTGGGGTGGGGCTTGGGGTGAGGGATTCAGGAGGGGGTTTGGGGTGGGGCAGAGGATTGGGGTGTGGGGGTGAGAGGTGTGCGGTGGGGCTGGGGATAAGGGGTTCAGGAAGGGGTTCAGGGTGGGGCAGAGGATTGGGGTGCAGGGGGGGCTAGGGATGAGAGGTTCAGGAGGAGGTTCGGGGTGGGGCAGAGGGTTGAAGAGTGAGGGGATGAGGGCTCTGGCTGGGGCCGGGGATGAAGGTTTTGGGGTGGGAGGCTCACAGCTAGGGCAGAGGGTTGGGGTGTGGGGGGATGAGGGCTCTGGTTGGGGATGAGGGATCTGGGGTGTGAGAGGGGCTCAGGGCTAGGGCAGAGGGTTGGGGTGCAGGGGTGAGGGATGTGGGGTGTGACCAGGGGTGAAGGATTCAGGAGGGGTGAGGGGTGGGGCAGAGGGTTGGGATGCGGGGTGTGTGTGCGGGCTCTGGCTGGGGGTATGGGCTTTGGCGGGGTAGGGCCTGGGATGAGGAGTTTGGGGTGCAGGCAGGCTGCCCCGGGGCTGAGGCCAGAGAGGATGACCCTCCAACCCTTTTTCCCTGGCAGCAGAGAACTCCAGGGGAGAGGCCCCCCTCCCACCCCCAGCAGCACACTCACCCCACACCGCGGTCACTGCACGTGCTCCTAGGACCCCTCTCCGGTTCAGGGGGTTACACTTCCCCCAGAGCAAGAAATCCTCATTCAAAGACCAGAGTGACACGAGTTCAGCGGGAAAACCAACAATCGACAAATGTTGCCCACCTTCATCTCCAGAGAAGTACTACGGGGGTGTGGGGGGGAGCTTCATGCTGCACTCCGGGAGAAACCCTGAACGGAGCCGCTCCCATGCGGGAGGGGCAGTGAGAAGTCCTGCTGGCCATGGGGCACTGCACCCAGGGAGGCAGAGGGGAAGCAGCTGGCTCAGTGGGACGGGGGAGGAGAAGTGGTGAAGTTGTTTGCAGCGAGGACCCAGGAAAACAGCCTGAGTTTCTCCCCCAAAGTGGAGATGGGGAGGAGGAAGCGTGGGGGGAAGGGGTGTCGGAGTGCCCTGGCTACAGCCACACAAAAGGGGAACTAGCAAAAGAAAAGAAAAGCGGAGGAGAGGAGGGAACAGAAAAAGCCCAAAGCAGCCACCTGGAGCCATAGGAACCAACTCTGTGGGTGCTCTGGGGCTGGAACACTCACAGGGAAAAATTGAGGGGTGCTCTGCAAGCTCCCCGCCCTGCCCCACTCACCTCTGCTGCAGTGTCTTGTTCCCCCCGCCCCAGTGCTTGTGCCGCGAAACAGCTGTTTCGTGCCGGAAGTGCTGGGAGGGAGGGGGAGGAACGCAGTGCGCTTGGGGAAGAGGCAGGGCCATGGTGATTTGGGGAGGGATCCAATAGGGGCAGGGAGGGAGTGGAGACAGGGTGGGGGTGGGAGGGGTGCAAGCACCCACTGGTGCCAAGGAAAGTTGGCACCTGTGCCTGGGGCTTCCTGAGCTGCTGCAGTCGCCCATTCACTCCACTGCACCTCCACCCAAATGCCACAGCCTGCTGCCGGCACTGCTCCCTTGAGCAGCTGCCCGCTGCCCAGGGCGCAGGCAGGGATGCTCCTGGGGAGGAGTGCGGGGCTGGGGGAGAGACCTGGCCCCAAACATTGGTGGATCCGGGCCCCCGGGCCCTGAAAATTGCTGGAGCCCAGGCACCATGGACCCATATAACTTTCTGACCCTGCTCAAGCCACACTAAATCTGGCTTCCTTTGCCTCTGCATTCGGGGTTCTCCTTTGGCCCAGGGAATGGCCGAGGCTGCTGCTGAAGCTTGCTGCACAGATCTACATGGCAGCTGGAAATATCTGCAGTGGAGCAAAGGCCCATCTGTCCTTTTCACCTCTAGCCATGCAACGAGGCCTGGTATTTCTAATTTATGGCCACTGGCCATGGCCTCTCAGCCACAAGGCCTCTCCTGGGCCAGGTCATAGGGCAGGAAAAGTACTGACATTGCCTGAATGGCTACCTGTTGCCTGCTCTTGGAGCAAAGAGCCACTGCTGGACAAGGCTTCTCCATTGGGCTCCATTCCCAGGGAGTTTCCCTGGATTGAAAGGGATGGAGAAGTTGAACTGCATGGAGAATGTGGAACCTGGCTGCTCGTGAGAACCACAGTGCTGAGCCTCCTGGCCACGCTCCTACTGAGCAAGACACCGCTGAGTCGCCTTCTGAATGGTCCAGGCAAAGGGCTGAGGCTGGGGGATGCTGCAGAAAGTGTGTGTGTGTGTGTGTGTGTGTGTGTGTTGGGAGCAGGGACTTCTGTCAGCGACTGATGCCCTGCCCCCTTGCAGGAGTGAAGGCGCTGGTTTGTCGGGATGGTGCTGACCTCAGTCCCAGCCCCTGTGTCCGGTCGGCCCAGACCAGCTAGCCTTTGGATCCCATGCCTGGGAAAGAAAAAACTCAAACTCCCCATTGCTGTCACTGGTGCCTTCCTCAAAGTCTGCTGCCAGTGAAACCTGGTGCTGATTTCCCATGGGATAATGGCTCCAGCTGGGTTGTGAAGGTGCAAAGCTTGGCCTGCTCTGTTTGGGGCCCAGATCCTATGGGGATAGGTGCATTGCATGGTGACTAGGCAGTCAGATGTGCATAGTTAGAGTGAGGGATGGCTGGATGGACAGGAGCACGGATCCAGAGAGAGAGAGTCCCTTCCTCCTTAACCCACATGACTTTCTGGAGCGCTGACCGTCTGCCTTCGGGCGAGCAGCGGGAAGCACTGCACTCATTTGGTTGAGACGTTAACGGCCAATCTGGCTGGCTGGCAGTCAGGTGCCGGGCTGTGGTTTGAGGTTAGGGTTCTCTGGCGATTCCCCGACTGCCGCATGGCTGCTGACTGTGCATGATGAGAAGAGAGTCACGTAGAGAATGGTGACAGGTGTCAGATTGGTAGCCGTGTTAGTCTGTATCAGCAAAAGGAACGAGGAGTCCTTGTGGCACCTTAGAGACTAACAAATTTATTTGGGTTTAAGCTTTCGTGGGCTAGAGCCCACTTCATCAGATTCATGCAGTGGAAAATACAGTAGGAAGATATATATATACACAGAGAACATGAAAAAATGGGTGTTGCCATAGCAGCTATAACGAGACTAATCAATTAAAGTGGGTATTATCAGCAGGAGAAAAAAAACCTCTTGTAGTGATAATCAGGATGGCCCATTTCAAACCATTGACAAGGTGTCAACGGTTTGAAATGGGTCATCCTGATTATCACTGTTCTGCAGAGAGCTGCTGGGTTAAGGGCCAGGTTCTTCCTCTGATTCAAACAGGGCTGGGCTGCCTAGTTCACATGGAGTGCTGAGCATCAGTGTCATATGACTTCTATAATGGGGGTTTGGGCTCCAGTCAGGCCAATGGGGCCGTGCGTGTGTGTGTGGCGAGTTCCCTGCCTGCCCACAGGGGCACCATTTCAGACTTTTCGCGAGGAGGAGGGACATAACTTTAACCGTGATTCCAAGAGCTTCTCAGGCAACTGAAAACTTGTTTTTTTGGCAGATAACTTGTCTGATAGGAGCATTGTAGCTAATTCCTATAGCAAGAAAGAAAATGTAATAAATATTAGACCCATTCAGCTCTAATACTAATGTGTTCTGACATCTCGTAGCAAGTCACTTTTAGGACACTGGTGCAGTTTCAATTGTAACGTCTAGTCGTACTCAGATACTCTTACTGAAGTCAGAAGAGACCATCGTGATCATCTAGTCTGACCTCCAGCGCATTGCAGGCCACAGAGCCTCCCTGACCCGCTGCTGTAACAGAACTCAAACCTCTGGCTCAGTTACTGATGTCCTCAAGTCATGGTTTAAAGACTTCAAGTTACAGAGGATTCACCGTTGACACTAGTTTAAACCTGCAAGTGACCCGTGCCCCACGCTGCAGAGGAAAGTGCAACCCCTGCCATGATCTGCGCCAATTTGACCCGGGGAAAATTCCTTCCTGACCCCAAACATGATGGTCAGTTAGATCCTGAGCATGTGGGCAAGACCCACCATGCAGATATCTGGGAAGAATTCTCTGTAGTAGCTAAGGTCCCTCTCTAGGCAGTCGCCGATGGGCCACGTGCCATTGTAGTCAGTCCTGTCATACCATCCCCTCTAGAAACATACCAAGCTCAGTCTTGAAGCCAGTTAGGGTTTTTTCCCCTCACTGCTCCCCTTGGGAGCCTGCTCCAGAACTTCACTCCTCTGATGGTTAGAGTCCTTCACCTAATTTCAGGCCTAAACTTGTTGATGGCCAGTTCACATCCATTTGTTCTGGGGTCCACATTGGTACTTAATTTAAATGATTCCTCTCCCTCCCTGGTATTTATCCCTCTGATGTATTTATAGAGAGCAAACATTTCTGCTCTCAGCCTTCTTTTGGTTAGGCTAAACAAGCCAAGCTCTTTGAGTCTCCTCTCCTAAGGTAGGTTTTCCATTCCTCAGATCATCCTGGTAGCCCTTCTCTGCACCTGTTCCAGTTTGAATTCATCTTTCTCAAACATGGGAGACCAGAACTGCACACAGTATTCCAGATGAGGTCTCACCAGTGCCTTGTATAATGGTACTAACACTTCCCTGTCTCTACTGGAAATACCATGCCTGAGACACCCTAGGACTGCATTAGCCTTTTCTACAGTCTCATCACATTGATGGTTCATATTCATCCTCTGAGTACCAAATACACCCAGGTCTTTCTCCTCCTCTGTCACTTCCAACTGATATGTCCCCCAGCTTATAGCAAAAATTCTTGTTGTTAGTCCCTAACTACATGACCTTGCACTTTTCCCTATTAAATATCATCCCATTTCTATTGCTCCCGTTTACAAGGTCATCCAGCTCTTCTTGTATGATATTCCAGTCCTCCTCGGTATTGGCAATACCTCCCAACTTTGTGTCATCTGCATATTTTATTAGCACACACCCACTTTTTATGCCAAGGTCAGTAATAAAAATGTTTTATAAGATTGGTCCCAAGACTGGTCCCTGAAGAACTCAACCGGTAACCGCCCTCTAGCCTGACAGTTCACCTTGCAGTATGACCTGTTGGAGTCTTCCTTTTAACCAGTTCCTTATCCACCTTTCAGTTCTCATATGAATCCCCATCCTATCCAATTTAACTAATTAATTTCTCACGTGGAACTGCATCGTATGCTTTACTGAAATCCAGGTAGATTGGATCTACTGCATTTCTTTTGACTAAAAAGTCAGTTCTCTTCTCAAAGACATGAGTAACTTCGTTACCGCCTTTGGAATATGACAACTGAAACAATTGTAGAAAAATCTACAATTATTTTCTATCATTTAGGCTACTTTTCCCAGTTCATCAAGCTTGGAACAGATCATTTCACTTTAGGAAACATCCTAACGGCCCTTTCCTATCTTAATTACCTGTTAATCACCCTGTTTATAAACAAAATCTTAAGTCCTGGATCCTGCCTCAGGGTGCAAACTGGGAGCAGCTCATCTCCTGTCTCCTCTGCAGAACTCATTGCATACTCAGGATGCCTGACTGAGGCATGCAGTTTGGGGGGGCAAAGCTCTCCATGACCCCCCAGACTCCACCTGTGGCTGCTGTGCTCATGTTTGCTCCAAGTCTTATGCTTATAGGCTTTGCTCTGAGTTCAGTGCTGAGCTGCTACCTGGATGGATAGAGGAGTGTGTGTGGAGACGGATAGATAGAGGGACTGTATGGAGAGAGGAGAGGGTGGCTGGATGGCTGATTGGAGGGGTGTGGATGGAGAGATAGCTCGAGGGGTATTTATGGAGCTGGCTGGCTGGATAGATGGGGAGGCATGGGAATAGGGATAGATGGAACTTCTCTGGAGTTTAAGGGGGTCAGGCTGGCTCCTCCTACCCAGCAAGGGGTGCTGCGGCCAGGTTGACCATATAGCTTTACAAGGGGCTCCTAATCAGTGTCATTCCCCCGGCCGGCTCAGGACTCTGACCCCTTTTCAGGCACACAGACCACGCCTCCCCTCTAACCCTGCCTCCTCTTGTCTTCCAGTGGTGCCGAGATGAGCAATTGGACAGCCAGGCTGGAGGTGACAGAGGCACCCCTGGGCCCTGCCCGTGGGGAGTGTGAGCCGAGTGACCCGGTGCAGTTTGTGCTGGTCCCCCTGGTGTACTGCCTGGTGCTCTGTGTGGGGCTGCCT
The DNA here is from genome assembly GCF_003597395.2 of Chelonoidis abingdonii. Lineage (NCBI taxonomy): Eukaryota > Metazoa > Chordata > Testudines > Testudinidae > Chelonoidis > Chelonoidis abingdonii. The sequence goes on from NC_133793.1 coordinate 4,003,686, forward strand.
GGCAACCTGGTGGCCCTGCTGGCCTTTCTGCAGAGTGGCCAGGTGAGGAAGGCCATCCGCATCTACCTCATCAACCTCACGCTGGCCGACATCCTCTTCAACCTCACCCTGCCCCTCTGGATTCCCTACTACCTGGCCGGGGGGCACTGGGCCCTCTCGGACGCCACTTGCCGTCTGGCCGGCGCGGCCTACTACACAGCCACCTACAGCGCCATCACCTTCATGACCCTCATCAGCTTTGATCGCTACTGCACCGTCCGGGTGGCCAGGCTGGACCTGGCTCTGAACCGGCGCCATGGGGCCATGGCAGCTTGCGTGCTGGTCTGGCTGCTGTGCTTGGGCTGTGCCATCCCCTCTCTGGCAGCCCCGCAGACCTGGCCGAGCTCTCGGGGCACCAAGTGCTTTGAGCAGACTGCGTGGCACAGGAACTATGCCTACGCCATGGTGGGCTTCTTTGCGGCCTCCTTCCTGGTGGTGCTGGGTGCCTACACCTCCATCATGAGGTCGCTCTCGGCCACTGCCTCCCCGGGCAGCCACCGCCGGCTGGCCCGGGCCATGGTGCTGGGCATGCTGCTGGTGTTCGTGATCTGCGTGGCCCCCTATCACCTCACCCTGGCCCCTTGGGTGGCCGGCCGGATGCAGAGCCCTGACTGCAGCCCACCCTCCACCCTGGACGTCCTGCACACCCTGAGTGTGGCCCTGCTGAGCCTCAACAGCTGCATCGACCCGCTGATCTACTGCTTCTCCATCAAGCGCTTCCGGGCTGATCTGTGGAGGACGGCGTGCAAGGTCGTCCGGTGCCTCCCACTGCCTCCCTCCCCGCTGGAGAGGTCCATACCCAATGTCCGGTCCTCCTCCTTCACCTCCTCCTAGCGGGGCCGCTGGCAGAATGGCTCATGGCTTAGCTTGGCTCCCTCTCCAGGGCACTGGTCCACCCTGGCACCAGCCTCCGGTGTCTTGGCCTCAGTGTGAGAATCTGAACTCTCCACCAGAGCTCTTCCAGTTGGATGTGGGAGGTCGCCTGGTAACAGCATCTCCATGGCCTGATGGGTGGGTGACCAAATGCCCGGTGTGAGCTGGAGATCTGCTCCCTGACAGCATGCCCCGTGGCAGGAGGTTGGCAGGAATGGCTTTGCTGGCGAGTCTGAGCCAACCTGCCCAGATGCACCTGGCCCATCTGGATCTCACTTGCTGCCATCCTTAGGCGATCCAACCCCCAGTGCTCCTCTGGGACACGGGCCTCTCAGGGCTTTGGCTGGATCTGAAGATTCAGGGGATGTGGACGGTGGCACGTCTCCCTCCTCAGCAGTGCTTGCCTTGTTGCCTTCATGCTGCTGCCAGGGAGAAAGGCTTCTCCAGGGCTGCTCTTGCCTGTTTTGGAACTACTCCTTTGCTCAGCACAGGTGCAGAGCTGACCCCCATCTCTGCCTTCCTGCTCCTCTGGTGGGTTAAACCCTCCTTGTCCCCTACCATTGCTGCTCAGGGCATGTCACTCACCCGTCAGCCCCATTGCAGTGTCTCCAACCTCCGGGCTGGATCGTGGGGACTTGAGCAATAGCAGCTCCTGGCCCTCCTGATGGGGACGTGCCCCAGAGGGTTACGACAGGCTGTGAGTTGGTGGGAGGAAAGCTTGGCTTTGAACCTGGTGTAACGCGAATGGCCAGGCCCCACCTCTAGCAGGGGCAGGACAGAGGGACTCGCCTGCTTGGAGACGAGGATGATTGGAAACAGGTCACATGAACTTGTGCATAAACTGTGTTTTCTCCTCAAAGTTCTTTACGTCTCCTTGCTTGGGGCAGCTGGAACAGAGCACTGCAGCCGGTGCCCAGCAGGGCAGGTCATCGTCAGGCTGGGGTCTGCTCTCCCCAAGGGCCTGTTGACATGGGGTCTGTCATAGGGTGACACTGGCCCTTTAAGAGGAAGAGGCCTGTGCACCTGTGACTTAGGCTTAATTAGGGCCCTAGAAGGGTGCAGACTGGGTGAGCCGGGGACCTAGAGGGTCAGGGCTGCCTGGCACAAGCAAGAGGAGGAGCTGGGAGAGTCGGGGTGCTGCAGGGAGGCATTGCCCAGAGACCAGCAGGAGCCTGGCCACTGGTCTTCCTGAGCCGAGAGCCAGTGCTGGGGGGACTAGGGGGCTGTGGTCATCGAAGAGCCATGAGGTGGTCGCTCTCAAGTGGCTGGCCGGGTGAGTGGGGGCCTGCACTGAGGGTGGAAAGGCCCTGGGGACTGAGTGCTGATGGGCTCCCAGGGGGTCACCTGGAAGTCATCGTTCTGGAAAGGGGAGTGGAAAGCCAGCATGCACTGGTGTGTTTTACTGGGGGAACTGGGAGAGGGGTTTTCTCATGAGGGGTCCATGGACTAGTGCACGTGTACATGAATAAATTCTGCCCAGAGGTGGCATCATTTGTATCAGACAGTGAGAGAGACTGTGCTCTTTTTGGTGTGGCTGGGCTGAGGGGAAACTGAGGCACATGCACCTCAGGTTGGGTGCCTTATTACAGGGTCACTGTAAGGTCCCTTCAAAGCATCTTCCCCTAGCAGAAAACCAAACAGCTAGTGCCAGGGTCCCCATGGGGCACCGTCGTATGCAGTCCTCTGTGGTGACCGGGGCCAGCTATCTGTAGCGCACTCTCTAGCGGCAGTTCCCCACACTAATGGGAAGGAGGCACAACTGCTCCAGGGGGGCAGATCCAGAGTCGTGAGCGGGTAGTGACCCAGGGGCTTTGCTGTACTGATGGGGAGGCACATACCCGTGGGGGAGGCTCTGGATGAATGGCTACTAACTGGCTCTGCGTCTGCACACTTGTGTCTAACAATTGCTGGGTGTTTGACCCCATCCTCTGATTATTTGATACCAAATGAGGCTATTTGGGAACTTAATTTCACTTCCCGGCCCCTAAGCAGTGATCCCCCCTGAGCAGCAGGGTCTCCCCAGCCCCAGGCTTTGGCCTGGTGCCATGTGCACTGGAACCTCCCAATGTCCTGTCCCGTCTGCACCAGGTGGATGTTGAAGATCCTTGTGGCACATCTCGTCGGAGCAGGCAGGGCTGGTGGGGGTTTCCCTCCCCCGGGGTGTGCAGCATTGCTGTATGCCTGGCTGCTGCCTTCTGCCCCAGAGGTGGCCACATTGCAGTGCATGGCGTGTGCACGCAGTTGGTGAGGTGCTTTGGGAGCCTTGCGGATAAAAGGGGGCCGAGGGCACTACTTGGTGTTAGCTTGGCGAACGCATGGTGCCATCTGCAGCAGGTCTATTGCAGGGGAGCAGAGGGATGGAGCCAGGAGGCTGCACGCACTGAGACAGCACATGACGCTATCGTCTGTCACCCTGCAGCGCTGCTGGCATATGCAGGGCTGGCGCTGGCTCTGGCTCGGAGCTGCATGGATATTTGCTGGTAGGACTGATAGCACCGACCGTGGGCCTCATTTCTGGGGGCTGTTCGGTGGGCCCTGCTGCCAGGCTCTCTGGCTTCGCAGCCCAGCCCATCCTGCCAACCCCCCTCATTCGAGTGACAACAAGCCCAGGTGAGATGCCCAGGCCTACGCCAGGCATCTCCAGCTGGGTCCTGGCTGGGTCCCAGCTGGGTCCTGGCTTGCCTCTCCTGGGAGCAGGTGGCCTCTGCGGTGTGGCTCTCTTGAGCGACTAAGCTTGTGCCTCTGGTGAGGGAGCGCAGTGCTGCTGCCGAGAGACTGGCCAAAGTTTCTGCTGTTGCCTGCAGACAGCCATTGTCAGCCTTGGGTTCTAGGTAGGCGGGTGCTGCTTGCTGGGATGCTGGGGAGAGAGGGGCCGCCAGCCTCGAGTCTGCTGTAGCTGAACTAGGTGCATTTTGGTCACCAGCGTATTTCAAAGCAAAACTGGTAGCCAGCTCGGCTGTGCCAGGAAGGAGGCAGCTTGTGCAAGAGGCAGGGCTGAGAGACGCTGCAGCTCTATGAGTTGGGCAGGGAGGGACCTTGAGAAGTCAGCAAGTCCAGCCCCCTGCGCTGAGGCAGCACCAAGTAAACGCAGACCAGCCCTGACAGGGGTTTGTCCAACTCATTCTCAGAGACCTCTGGGGGGATCCCACGACCTCCCTTGGAAGCCTGGCCCGGAGCTTAGCTACCCTGGTAATTAGCAAGCTTTTCCAAGGCTTGAATCCCAAATCTCCTTTGCTGCAGATTACGCCCATTCCTTCTTGCCCTGCTGTCATGAACAGATAGCTAAGGGTTAATGTTTCTTTTACCTGTAAAGGGTTAACAAAGGGAACCAAACACCTGACCAGAGGACCAATCAGGAAACCGGATTTTTCAAAGCTCAGGGAGGGTCTTTTGTCTGTCTCTCGGCTATGAGAGGGATCTTTCTATCTTCAAGCTTCTAATCTTGAGTTTCCAAGTTGTGAGTACAAAGGTAGAAAAACAATAGGCTTTTATTGTTTTTGTATTACATGTGTGTATGTGCTGATGTTAAATTGTAATTCTTTTTGAATAAAGGTGTTTATTCATTTTTTCTTTAAGCAATTGATCATGTATTGTCAACCTGAACAGAGACTATTTTTATTGTTTTCTTTCTTTTTATAAAGATTCTTTTTAAGACCTGTTTGAGTTTCCTGGGTAGGCTAAGGAACAAAGGAAGGGAAATCTCTTTGTGTAGATTTACAGAGTGAATCTTTGCAGCCTCAGGGGAAAAGGAGGGGGGGAGGTAAATTGCGGCCCTCTCTGTTATAATTCCAAGGAGTTTAGTACAGGAATCTTCCAGATAACCCACGAGGGAAGCTGGGGAGGAAGTAAAAGAAGACAAGGGAGGGGGTATTCCCTTGGGTAAGACTCAGGGCTTCTGATATTGGGTCCCCCCAGAGAAGATTTTGGGAGACCAGAGGGAGCCAAGCCCTGGAATCCTTGGCTGGTGGCAGCGATATCAGATCTAAGCTAGTAATTAAGCTTAGAGGGTTCATGCTAGCTTCTCAGTTTATGAACGCTAAGGTTCAAATCTGAGTAGGAAGCTACGACACCTGCCTGCAGTGGACAGGAAGAACAATTGATCGCTCTCCTCTATAATGGCCCTTAACATCTCTGAAGACTCTGATCAGCTCCCTGATCTGTCTGGTTTTGCCAAGACTAAATGTGCCCAGTTTTTTTAACCTTTCCTCGGAGGTCGGGTTTTTCAAACCTTTTAATCACTTTTGTGGCTCTCCTCTGGACTCTCCAATTCATCCCCATCTTTCCTACTGTGTCCTGCCCAGGGCTGGACGTGGTACTCCAGCTGAGGCCTTGTAGTCCTGAGTAGAGCAGGACAGTGACCTTCCATGTCTTACATCTGACACTCCTGGTTAATACACCCCAGAATGACATTGGCCTTTTTTGCAACTGCCTCACATTGTCAACTTCTATTCAATTTATGAATCACTATAAGTCCCAGGTCCTTTCCAGCAGCACTACCACCTAACTATCTAGTCCCCTTTTTGTAGTTGTGTATTTGATTTTTTTTCCTTCCTAAGTGAAGTACTTCGCACTTGTCTTTATTGAACTTCATCTTGTTGATTTCAGACCAGTTCTCCAATTTATCAGGGTTGTTTTGAATTCTAATCCTGTCCTCCAAAGTGCTTGCAGCCCCTCCCAGCTTAGTGTCATCTGCAGATTTGATGAGGTTTTGTGTCTGTGCTTTTGCATGTGTTCATTCCTGTGTGTGTGTATGCGTGTGGCTAATGTGAATTTGCATGATTGCGTGTGCAGTGTGCATGTGTCTATTGTGTGCAATTGTGTGTGCATGCTTCTCTATGATGCATATAACTGCACATGTCCCTCTGTGTCTAGGATCTATGCAGTGCATAGGCGTGTTCTTGAACTTTGTGCAAGTCCCCAGTGTGTGTCTATGCTGTGTGCATTTGCACAATCATGGATTCATAGATTGTAAAGCCCTAGGGGAGCATCGTGATCCTCTGTGTAACGCAGACCCAGAGCTGAATGAACTCCTGGTGGAACTAGCACAGATCTTTTAGAAAAAATATTCCTGTCTTGATTTAAAAGTTGCCTGTAATGGAGATTCCACCACAATTCTTAGAAGTTGTTTCAATGGGGAATGACCCTCGCTGTTAAAAATGTACACTTTCTTTCCACTCTGAGTTTGTTCTAGCTTCAACTTCCAGCCATTGGGTCTGTGTGTGCACGTCTTCTGTGTGCCTAGTTGCACATATGTGTGTCTTCATGCACATCTATGCTGTGTGCAACTGCCCAGGGGTGTGTGGGTGTCATGCTGTGTACAATCAAATGGGCCCGTGTGTGTGTTTGTGTGCACTCGCATGTGCGTGAGAGTCAGAGCTGTGGTTTCTTTGCCTACAAGCTGACTGTTAGAATCTGTTCCTCCAGGTCTGAATTGTCATGCGACAGCTTCCTTCTCTCCCACACTGAGTCACAGCTGGCTAGCAAGGTCCAGACGCACCAGCCTGCCCCTGTGAATGAGCTTGTCTACAGCCCTTAGAGCAGGCTGCGACCCTGCTACTCTTTAGGGGTTGGCACCACACAGCCCCTGTGGAGGTTCCCATGGTGACATCATCGGCCAGTGATGTGTGGATCCCTGCAGTAGGGTGACCAGACAGCAAGTGTGAAAAATCGGGACAGGAGGTGGGGGGTAATAGGTGCCTATATAAGACAAAGCCCCAAATATCAGGACTGTCCCTATAAAATCGGGACCTCTGGTCACCCTACCCTGCAGCCCCAGCTTGGAGCCTGTTTAACCCAAGCCTTGGAATCTACTTCACTGTAGCAATGCCAGCCCCCACCCCAGGGCGTGTGGTCCTCATGGGGCATTACTAACACACTGGGAGTCAGCATCTAAGCATCTCCTTCTCCCTCCTGGGCTCCAGCAGGGGCTGAGGCTGGAGGGGCCATTGTTTGCACAGTCCCCAGAGGAGAGGACACCTGCACAGTGACCCCCTGTGCTGAGCTAGGAGAGGCTCCGATGGGCCATGGCCTGAGCCATTTGGCTGTACTGTGCCATGCCTGAGACGCCTGATTCCTCTGGGCAGGGTGCAGTGGGGAAGCAACATGGAAGAGACCCCTTTCAGAGGCATGAAGGAGGGGAATGTTCTCTGCCCCGCCTGCTCCTGTGCTGGTACCTCTGGCTGCCAGGAGGGCGAGTGTCGATGCAGAGCAGCAGGTGCAGACCCACTGAGCCTAGTGAGTCATGGGGCTTGGTGCAGAGTTGGTGTGTGTGTGTGCGGGGCAGGATGAAAGAGGGGGAGCCAAGCTGCTGGGGGCAAGAACAATAGAGTCCCTCCAGCCTCCATCGTTCAGGCTGTTGCCTGTGGAGAGGTTAGCACTGGCTGGGGCAGAGGGTGGGGGGCTGGGAGCAGTGGAAGGATGCCAGTTCCCACGCCTTGCTCTCTCTTGCTATCGCAGTGCGGAGATCCCCTAGGAAGGGCAGCATCTCTTTAAGAGGGTCAGCTCCCTTCTGTAGCCAACCGTGGCAGTTCCTGCAGCAGGGGCAACAATCCAGGCTCTGTACAGAAATAAGATGCCCCAACATTGGGGAACCACATGGAGTCTGACTCATGCCAGTCTGGTGTTTTTCCTTAAAGCCCCAGCTCCCAGAGTCATGTGAGCATCTCAGCATTCAAAGTTTCTAGCCCGGATGATTGTAGAGAAGCTGGAGAAAAGGCTCAGACATCAGAAGGCAAAGCAGTGCACATGGATTGTAATTCCTTTAGAACTCCTGCTTCTGGGGGGCCTGGCTCCAGGTTTCTGACCGCGTGCGACTGGCAGTGCTGTTGTAGAGGTGACCTTGAGCCCCGGACAACGCAGGCAGGGAGCGGCTAGCAGCGAGGACTGTTATACACATGTGCTCTCCCAGAGGGCAGCAGCTCACATGCGCAGACAGGTCTAGAGTTCATTAATAAATAACTCCCCGGAGCCAAGGTGTGGCTGCTCCCCGGGTGATGGAGTCGCACTGCGAGGGGAGCCGAGCCGAGGTGCGTGGCCAGGGTGTCAGTCCCTTGCTGCTGGAGCTGGAGGCACTACCGTCCTCAGCCCATGCCAACCCCACCTGACCAGCTTCATCAGCCCAGCCAGGAGGGGGTGCTGTCCCCTACCTGCCACTCACGGCTCCTGCAGTCCAGGATGACTCCACCACCCATGGCGGCTGCAAAGGCAGAGCTGGGTGCCCCAGGAAGAAATTCAGCGGAGCATCCTGGGCCCAGCTGCTCCCGGCAGCAGGATGGCGCTGGACTCGCTCAGGGATTCTGCTCACCAGGCTGAAGGTGAGAAGCTGGGTGAGGGATCAACAGTGGCTCGTCTCGGCATTCCAGTCACAGCATGATGGATCGGTGCTGTGCTCGGAGCCTGTGTCCGACCCCCAGTGTTGAGTGATGTCGCTGGAGAGTCAAGTGATGAACCACAGGCAGGGGAAGAGAGAATCAGAGACAGAGAGAAGGGCACTGATCACTGCTGAAGTCAGGAGTCCTGACTCTTAGGCCTCTGGCTCCAATTGCTTTAACCACCAGATACCCCCACCTCTCCCAGCGCAGGAATAGAACCCATGCGTCCTGACTGCTAGCCCCCCCCTCCAACCCACCTTCAAAGCAGGAGTAGAACCCAGGTGTCCTGACCGCCAGCCCCCCACTCTAACCCACCCCCAAAGCAGGAATAGAACCCAGGTGTCCTGATCGCCAGCCCCTCACCCTCTTGCTCTAACCAGTTCCCAGAGCTGGAAGGGAACCCAGGTGTCTTGAGCCCCAGCCCCTCACCCCCACTGCTCTAACTCAACCCCAGAGCAGGAATAGATGCCAGGCATCCTGACCACCAACCCCCCGGCTCTAACCCACTCCCAGTAAGAAGAGAGCCCAGGAACCCTGGTTCCCAGTGTAACCAGTAGACACCTCTCCAGTGACAGAGCTGGATGCCAGGTGAAGCCAGGCCTGTTTCCTCCCAGAGAATGAGACCCTGGTGCTCCTCAGGCACTGTGTTAGCCCCGGCGAATGCCTGTTTGCACTCGGGAGAGCCGGCTGCTCCCTGGCAGGGCGGAGTGTGCGCTGCTCCCCATGCTCCCACGTCATGGGCTTCTCCAAATAGCCTGCTGGGGGACGCTCTCCCGCACTCTGTAGGTGGCTGGCTGTGTCACTTCTCTCTGCACCTCTCTCCATCACAGCCCCTGGGGCTGCCACAAGGAGTCCTGGGAGCCTTGAGGCCGTTGTCAGTGCTAGGAGCCCCGGAGAGTCCCCTTAGCTGCAGTGATGTATGCCAGCCCCTAGGGGGTGACACAGTCACACACATGAGTCAGTCTCACGTGCTGCCCATGGGAGGGCCTTATGCCACAGATTCTCGCACACGTTGGCTCACACCCACTCACACTCACTCACACACGCTGGCTTTCACCTCCCCTGTGTTCTGCCTGCACCGATGGCCCCGGGTTCAGCTGTCACTTGGAAGGGAGTGTGCCCCCTGCTGGCCCCCAGGGCGCCCCCTGTTGTACTCCACTCCTGGGCTGGGGAGCAGGGGCACAGCCAGCCCCCTCCACATAACCCTGCACAGGGGGAAACTGAGGCAAAGTGACTTGCTCTCTGGCTGACCTTGGAGCAGCACTGACAGAAGCCCAAGGGAGGGTGCTGCTTGGCCCAGCCCCAGGAAAGGTGTTCTGAGGAGGGCAGGTGCCTGCACTGGTATAACAGCATCCATGCTAGGAGGTTTCAAATGGTTTTGTTCCACTCTCAAATAGATACAGTTAAAATGGTACAAAAACTGTGTATAGACAGGATCTTGGATTGCTAGTTGTTCAGGGCACGGTCTCTCCCTCACTATGTGTCTGTACAGCACCTGGTGTAACAGGCCGCTGATCTCAGTCAGGATCTGTGCAGCGCCTGGCGCAGCAGGGCCACTGATCTCAGCTAGGGACTCTAGATGCTACCCTAGCATAAATAATAACATTGCAAAAAGTGCCCAGGGAGTTTTTAGGGATCAGATCCTCAAAGGTCTTTAGGCATCTAACTCCTCTTGAAATCTTGAAATCAACCTAAATGACTCTGAGGATCTGGGATCTGGGGGACGTGAAAAGGCGACCTCCTTGTTTTTCCATAGGAACTTGGGCTTGGCTGTGTGAAAGGAGTTTGGGGGTGGCAGTGTGGGAGAAGGAGCTGGCACTTTGACAATCCTGCCTCATTTCTTGTGCCTCCTTAACCTTAACTCTGAAGCGCCATTTGAAATGCAGGCGCTAATTAGCCAATTAGAGTAACGGATGGCTTTCTGGGGAGCGCAGCACCAGCAAATGAGCAGCGGAGACCCAGCACAGGTCCCCAGAGTGCTCTCGCCTTCATCTCAGGCTCTCATCAGCCCCTTCATTTGCAAACCTGCGCCCATCCCCTCCTCTCTCAGAGCATGTGTGCACCCTTTGATTCTAGAAGAAGGGGGCTGTCTTTGGAGGGCTTAGTTAATTGGAGCTTTGGAATAAATTAAAAGGAATAACAAAGGAAAGAAAAATGGAGCTGCCTGGAGTTCTCTGTCACCTTTCACCATATGTCCCCCTTCGTCTGTCATCACCACAGGCACCCTGCTACCCAACGGTAGCCATCCGTCCTTAGATAGACAGGGAGGGGTTTGAAGGACACATCACCGTCTGTATAAGGAACTTATCTGGCCCCTGTCATCACTGTATTTAAGCCTCTCATAGCCTTTAATGTATTTATCCTCAGACCCCCGTAAGACAGTGTCGGGCTTTTTTCGCTCTTGTACAGATGGGAAACTGAGGCACAGAGAGGCTAAATGACTTGCCCAAGGTCACACACTGAGCCTGTGGCAGAGCAGCGAGTTGAATCCAGGATCTCCCAAGTTGTCGAACCAAAGGACTCTGACTAGAGAGCTCGGCTCTGTCTGGCTGACTGCTTCTCACCTCGAGGCCCTGATGTCAGGGGAGATGTTCATGGCTTCATTGATTTCAAAGCCAGATGGGAACATCTGCTCTGAACTCCTGCAGAGCACAGGCCAGAGACCCTCTGCTGGTGGATCCTGCCTCGAGCTCGGAACCTGTGGCTGAGCTGGACCATTACTTCTAGTTGCGAGTGAGTGAAGAGAGTTTTTATGGGGGCCTCCTTCATCTCCTGTTTTTTAGTTTAGTGTGTTCCCATTGCTGTTTTCCCTCTTGCTTTCCACTGGCTTGCAGGAGTCGCCACCACCCCTTCCCCTCAGTTGCCGCTGGATGCTGTTGAAACAGCTGTTATGCCTTCCCCCAGAGGTGGCCACATTTCAGCAATGCTGGGAAGTTAGGAGCAACTCCCTTGTACCGCACGATGGGCCTTTTGAGACTTGCTGTGTCAGATGAATGCGTGTTAACGCTGCCTTCATTAATAAGCGTCACGACTTATTTTGCCCGCCCCGTAGAGGATTTCGTTCTGGCATTTAAAAACCCCCCAAACCTCTTGCTTCATTTAAGGTTTGAGTGGAAAGTGATGATTATTTTTAATACAACAGAGGACGGCTAATAAAAAAAGCAAGAGCATTTAATGAAACAAGTCCATTTTTGCCTAGCAGGGACACAGATGTACCCGTAACCCAGCACTGCCCTAGCTAGTGCTGCATGCATCAAATCAGCCATCTCCCCAGCGACCCGGCAGCCCCCTGCGCTGCTAGCACTGGCTCTCCCAGCCCCGCTCCTCTGTGGCTGGGGTTCTAGTGGCAGGTGGGTTTGTTCTGGGATGAGAGGGAGATCCTTCGCATTCCCAGGCTGGGGGGAAATCGGGCTGGTTCAGTGCGGGTTTATACCTGTTCCATCTCTTTGATCTGTCCAGGCTCCACGAATTGATTTGGGTGGCGTGCTGTCTATCGAGTGTGATATGCAGCTATTGCAAAGGCTGCTGAGCTGCAGCATTGCTAATGCCTGCTAAATATTTCAGCCAGCGCTGAGAAATGGGCTGGCGCTGCACTGGCCCGTGATCCTCTCCCCACCCCCCACGGCGCAGCATGCACTGCAGAGGATGATCCCACGATGGGAAAGGGAATTTGCACTCAGCCTGGTCTGGGTCTGGAGCTGTATTAGCTAAGTGCAGCAAACACACAGGCCTGGGGTCTGTTTTCCTCAGCTTGGGAGCCATATCCCACCTCAGCTTCCCATCCCAGCTGGGGAAGGATAATTGCCCGATGCAGCTATGCAGCAGGATGCCCTGTCTGCCCACTGGTGCTAGGCACAGCACCAGGAATTCACAGGCTCTGGGAAGTCCTTGGCTGCTAATTAGAGGGTCCCTGAGCTGGAACCAGGAGTACAGGGTGGGCCCGGGTTCCCCTACCAGCCACTGGGGAAATGGCACAGTCAGGGCAGTGGATTTGAAGACCTCTTGGGAGAGTATCTGATACCCTGGAAGGGGGAAAGCACACTGACCTGGCTAGAGGGCCAAGCCACGGAGAGAGAGCACCCCAAGCTGCAGAGAGAGAGGCTGTGGGGTGTGCAAATGAGCGTCAGAACGGTATGTTGGACCTGGAAGGAACAAATTCCCAGAGCAGCCAGGAGGAGGCGCCCTAGCAGTAAGTGAATCCTGTGATGCTCCCCATATTATGGCATGGCCACAACCCTGTAGCCAGGGCCCTGGGGTTCATGTCTGTAACACACGGTGACCCCCAGGATGCACCATCAACTGGTAATGAGGTTTGAACAAGGCTGCTGAAAAGCAGCTCACATAGCTGCCTTGATAGCATATTAATTTTTAAATGCACATATGAAAATTGAATTCTAATGTATGTAACTTCTCGACAACACTCCGGTCCCCTCCTTGGTAACTGGTGCCCCTCCTTGGTAACCAGGACTCCTCCAGTGACAATTGCTATGCTGGGAAGCAGCGGAGACAGGAAAGCAGCTGGGGGTTTGTAATCTGGTTCCTGCCCAAAGCTTCATGCAGGCCGACACCAGCATTGCTAACCTCAGGCACTCAAAAACCAGGAGTCACCCCTCCCCACACACAGGGCCAGCGCTTCCATTTAGCTGACCTAGGCGGTTGCCTAGAGCACTAGGATTTGAGGGGGCGGCTCTCAGTGGCAATTCGGCGGCGAGGGATCCTTCCACGCTCTGGGTCTTCGGCGGCAATTCTGCGGTGGGTCCTTCACTCGCTCCGGGACCCGCCGCCAAAGTGCCCCAAAGACCAGGAGCCGTGGAAGGACCTCCCCCACTGCTGCAGAATTGCCGTCAATGACCAGGAATGCGGAAGGACCCCTGCCTAGGGAGTCAAAAACCCTGGCGCCGCTCCTGCCCACACACACAAATCAGGAGCTCAGCTTAAACATCAGGAGGTTTTACAAACCAAAAGCTTTTTTAGATTATTTTTAAATTCACCTTTAAAAAAACACCTTTATTCCAGGACCACGTTTTCCTGCTTTTCTCTTCCCTCTGAGGACTAAAAAACGAAACCTGGGAATCTCATGAAATCCCATGACTCCAGGAGCTGGGGCTTTTTGAAAAATACCCCAATAACTGGAGACTCACCAAAAAATCCTCAGAGTTGGCAGCTCCGTGGGCATAATATAAATCACAAGCTAAATAAAGGTGCAGCCTTGCATGGTGGCTCCAGTGTTTGGTGCTCAGTAAAACAAACTTCTATGTTGCTAAGCTTTGGCTGGGACACAGCCAGTTCTCCCTCCTCGCCTTCCATCCTTTCTTTTCAACAGAGGCAGACTTTCCTAATTCTAAGGTGTGCATCAGGCAGGGGGTGAAGCTACACTTGCCCTTTAAGCTCATCCTTCTGCCTCAGAGCTAAGCTCCCCACACCAGGCCAAGCTGTGCCCACTAGGGTACTATAACAAAATGCTGCTCGCAGTCGATGGCGCAGATCTTTGCAATGTCATCATCCCTCTTCTTCCTCATGTGCTTGGATTAGCAGGGGAACAGCTCACATTTAAATAGCCATCATTAGGTTTCAGAGTTACCATCTGGTTGAGTCAAAGAAAGCGGGGTTGATCATTGTTTCAGGCTGCCTGCTGTCAGGTGGATGTCCCTGTGTTTCAGGCTGCTGCTCTCTTTACACCAGGGCGTAGTTTGAAGGTTCTTGGCTACCGTAATGTCATGAGATAGGGAGCAGCTCAGGACTGGCGCTTGTGCTGTGGTGATTCTATGCCCCTGCAAAGTCCCAAGGGCAGCAATACAAGTGAGGGCTCTTCTGTCTGGTGCCAGGATGCTACACTAGCGCCCTGCATCCCTCTGTCCCTGCCTCTGCCCCTCCAGCTCTTTCCTGCTTCCCGTGTGTAGAGATCATGCAGGTAGGGTGACCAAATAGCAAATATGAAAAATTGGGATGGGGGTGAGGGGTAATAGGCACCTGTATAAGAAAAATACCCTAAAATTGGGATTGTCCCTATAAAATCAGGACATCTGGTCACCCTAGATGCAGGGGAGAGGCGAGTGTGGCCCCGGAGGCGTGGCTGGGGGTGTATTTCTCTGGGTGTTGTCCTGGCTGGTTCCCTAGGGGAGAAGCTGGCTGGTGACTCTGCAGCTGGCTGTGTGGGGGTCGCCTGTTGGCTGGTAGCATCCCACCTCTCCGGGGAAAGGAATCCCCAGCCATGGCCCATGGGCACTCTGCACAGTCGTGCTGTGCATCACTGCAGGCTCTGCTGAGCCCCAAAAACCTCCCTGACTTCTCGGCAGCTTGCCTTCCACTCCTGCACAGTATTCATGCTAAGAGTCTTGCTGTCAGCCCAAGTGATGTGCCCTTGATTAAGCAGCTCAGGCAGGCTAGCCAGGAACCAGTCCTAATATGGGAGGGGAAACTGAGGCAGGGGGAGGGGACTTGGCAAGCCTGGGTCACAGAGCAGGTTGGCATCGACACAGGAAATAAAACCCAGGTCTCCTGAGCCCCAGCCCAGTGCCCTATCCATGGGGCCACACTGCCTTGAATAGGAGCTGCAGCTTCTTTCCCTCAGTGCCTTTGGGGTGGGTACAGCTGTGAGCTCATCCCCTTGCTCTATGGTATCTGTGACTCTTGCCTCCAGATTATGAGTTCAACTCCCAGCCCAAGGCTTTGGCTCTGCTGCAGATGAGCTCAGTGCAGAGCAGGGTTGTCGTGTCGACCCATCTCTTGGATATTACAGGGTGTGTTCTGGGTGCCAGGACTCCTGAGTTTCATTCCTGACTCAGACACTGACTTGCTGGCTTGGCAAGGTCACTTCATCTCCGTGCCTCAGTTTCCCTCCCTTTAAGCCAGGAAGAAAGTGTACCAGCGTCTCTGTAATAATCACTGATGTCTGTAAAAGTGCTTTGTGATGGAAAATAAGTGGAGACTATTGTTTAAATGACTCATCTGCGCCACACACTCCATGAGCCTGATTCTGTGTTGCTCTGATCCTTGTGCCTCATTTAAACCGGTGCCAACGGGGTGTGAACGACTTTGCCCTATTGTAACTGGCTGCGCAGAACACGGGACAGTGGGGAATCCAGCTCGACTGCATGAGTTCTGTTATGGGCAGGGAGGACAGTGCCCAGGGCCAGGCTCTGGCTGGTACCAGGACAAACAGTTTACCTGGCAGCGTGTGGTCAGAAGGCACACGCATGCCCTGATGGGCTAGGAGGGTTGGATGCAGCTTTCCAGCCGCCCACACTCCTTTGCCAAAGCAGCCCCAGGTCTCCGCGGGGACCCGGTTCTGCCAGGCGGCTTGTGTGTGAAGGTTTATTTAACAGGTTTAAATATTTAGCAGTAAATAAATATTAAAGGCTGAGGCGTGTAATCAGAAAGTGCTGCACCCAGGCTGGGCAGGGGTGAGTCTGTTTCCTGGCAGACTGGGCGGGGGAGGGGGCGGGGACTGAGCCTTTAAAATAACCTAGGGGTGGAGTTGGGGTGTATGTGTGTTGGGGGGGTAGCTTGCATAGGGAGGAGAGGGAAGAGAAGACAGAGCGAGGGAAGGAAGAGGAGGGATGGGGGAGTCAGTTATGGGGCCTGATCTAACTCCTACTGACTTCATGGAACACGTTGGCAGGTGTTGCTACAGGAGGTGCTGCCAGCTCTGCCTCGAACAGGACAATGCTCCCCAGCATCCTTCCTGGGAAGCAACACGGAGAGTGAAAATTAAAGCCCAGTAGGTGAACGGTAGCAAACTTCAGCGTTGCTTGGTTGGTCTGTCAGTCCTTCCAGAGTCCAGGTGCACCTAGTGCATCACACAGCCCACAAGGAAGAGGGGAAGCAAACTCCCCCGGAAATAGACAGAGGAAGTGTGGGGTCAGGCCTGGCTTCCCCCACTGCCTCACTTGGGTGAGTCCCTGCTCCTTTGGGCCTCAGTTTCCCTGTCTGTCAAGATGGGGATAATGACTTGTTCCCTTTGTAAGTGCACTGAGGGCTCTGGGCAGTGAGTGCTACTCCGAACTGCCAACACGGAGCAGTCGGTGATTGTCCATTGGTCCTGATTCTGCCATTGTTTGGCCTCTGGGTGAGAAACCACAGGAGACGCTCCCGGCGCTGGCTGGAGTGTCATCTCCCTGCAAAGAATTGCAGCTTGTGGCTTGGCAGGGAGAATAGCTCCGAGCCGGTAAGAAATCACAGTGCTGGTGAGCTGTGTTTGCTTGGAGAGCCTCGTGGGTTTATATCTCCTGGCCTCCTGGGCAGCCTTTGCTGTAAATTACCGGCTGCTGTCCTGTGGTTAATAATGCATGAAAATGCAGGGATACGTTTTCTTAAAAACAAGCTCCAGGAAGCCTGTCCAGGCTTTGTGCCAGCTAGGGTACCTTGTGCCCTGCTGTGTGCTCCGCTGCAACTGCCCCACTCCACTAAAGAGGGGTTAAAAGCACTCCGGAGAGGGCTGCAGCTAGGAAAAGCTGGGCTGATTGGGGAAGTGGCTACAGCTGTGGCCAGCTCAATCAGGGCCCTTATAAGAGAGCTGGGGCCCAGGAGCTGGAGGAGTCTGTCTAACAGTGGAGAGAAAGGACCTAGCTGCCTGGGGGCCAGGGTGGTCCAGCCAGGCAGTTTCCCCTGGCTGCAGGCCTTGTGCAAGCCCTTAAGAAGGTACTGGGGCTGCAGAGCTGCAGTCTGGGGTTAGGCAGAGGCAGCTGGTCCAAATCTCCTTGCCAATGATGAGTGGCCATGACAGACTGCAGTTTGCCCCAGTGAGTGGGGGCTAGATGACAACTGGCAGCACCCACTGAGGCAAGGTGAGTATAGAGGGGAGGGGAGGGGAGACCCACACAGTGAGTTACTGCTGGGGGGCAGGACCCTGAGGTAGAGGGCACCAGGGTCTGGGAGGGACACAGGGGCTTGAGGCAGGTAAGCAGCCAGCACAGGGCATGCCACATCTTAGACAAGAGCTAATTCCCAAGAAGACCAGCAGGAGGTGCTGTCCTTGTGAGTTATCACCTTGCTACACTCTCTCACTTCAGCTGGGCTTTGCGTGGGATGTCAGGAAACTAACCCCCTGGTGCAGGCAGACTCCTTCCTCACCCCTGCATAGATCAGGCAGCACTCAAGCAGAACTGCCCCTATCACAGGTTAGCAGGAGGGTCTGAACCTGGGACTTTCAGCCCCACAGCAAAGACCTCTGCCATTGGAGCTAAAGGACTAACCCTCTCAGCAGCAGTAGTAGGTTATTATTCTGTAGTGGACCAGCTGCTAGATGGGGATGTAACATACATTTTGCCCCTGTATGACACACACTTGGGCCTGGGGGCCACATGGAGGCACAGAGAGGGGAAGTAACTCATACAGCAGGGAGGGATCAGAGCCAGAAATAGAAACCAGGTGTCCTGATTCTCTTAGCCACCACTGCTCTAACCACTAGACCCCCCCCTCTCCTCCCAGCACCAGAAATAGAACCCAGGTGTCCTGACTCACAACCACCCCGCTCTAACCACTAGACCTCACTGCTTCTCTCCTGTGAACTTCCTTCACCCTGATGATTTTAGTGCCCTGGATTACTGGGTAGGGGTGTAGCTGGGCATGAAGCATAATACAATAGCTGTGGGCTTCTCATTCTCGTTGGGGGGGGTCTAGAGGAAGGCGAGGCAGGGAGCAGGGTAGCATGGGGGCTGTCACCTAAGTGCTGAAGCACATGTTTCCTGGTCATTTATTTGCTTGCTAAGATTAGCGAGTGGTGGTTAGATGTCCAGGGGAAGTCTCTCATCACAGACCCTGCCAGCTCCTTCTCCAGCTGGCTCCTACTCTCTGGCTTCTCTACCTGTTCCTGAGTGGCTGATATTTCACTTCACTCGCAAAGCAAGTCTCCTTTCTGATCAAACCAGCTGGCACGGCCCACAGCCAGGAGATAGGTCACCCTGCTGTGCTGCTGCAAAGACTCAGGACTAGCCTGCCTTTTCCCCTTCTTGTACAGATTGGGAAACTGAGGCCCTGGGCAGGAAAGCTGCTTGCTCAGTGCTGTGTCAGAACTGGGGTTGTAAGTCAGGAATTCCTGACTCCCAGGCCTTTGCTCAGACTATCTCCTTTGTGGTTAGCAGAGGTAAGCACGCCGATGGACATTCAGCTTCTACCCCATCTTGCTGCATGGCTGCGAATGAGTTACTTCCCCCTCAGTGTCCCCAGCTGTGAAATGGGGACAGGGAAATGTATTTACCTACTCCACCCCCAGGGGGCAGGGGAGTGGGGTTGGCTGTACTCCCCTTCTTAATGCGCTTTGAGATCCCCAGTCCAAGTTGCCCTGGATGTGCCTGGCGCTGGTGAGTGGTTTTGTTTTGCTTTAGGAGGCAGAGTGGAAGAGACAGGGGTGGGGGTGGTGGTGTCAGATACAGGGCGTGGGGGCTGTTTCCAGCAGCAGGATGCTCTTGGGCAGGAGGAGGATGGCTCACTCTTAGCCTGTCTGTAAGGGCGAGAGCCCATGGAGCCCACAGGGGTGGAGGTGGCACCGCAGCCTGACTGGGTCAGAGCAGAGAGGCTGGGATGAATTTATCGGTCCTGCTGGGGTCATGGTGGGTGTATTGCAGTTGGAATCTGATTTCTCATGTCAAGCTCTGCTGCCCAGGGAAGGTCAGGCAGCCATGTGGCAGTGCCAGCCTCTGGGCCCTGCCTGCCTTGTCTGCACTGGGCTTAGCACTTGGCATGTGGGCACATGGAGAGAGGGGCTTGTGGGCTAGCACCGACTGGGCAGGGTACGCCCATGAGCCACACTCTCTCGCCCCCGTGCTGCACCAGTGCCACAGCCCTGCCATCTGGGCACCATCCTACCCTGCCTGGCACTGCTCCCCAAGGAAGTGGATTATGGGAGATTTCAAAAAGACTTCTGGGAGAAAGTCCTTTCGAAGCGGCCAAGCTCCCATAGTTCCTTGGGGAACCCCTCTGTCACAACCTGGATCCTGCAGCAGCATGTGGCGAGGGAGGGGGCACTGGTGATCCAGGGGCTTTGAAGGTCGGGATGCCCTGTGGAGAGGCTAGCTCAGTACAGACCTGCAGGATGGTGGTCTCTGGCTGGAGCCTGGGCCAGGAGCACCATGTGCTGGGGCTGAGGTACCCCCGAGCCCTGGGGCAAGCAGCAGGGGCTCAGCCTGAGGTAGGACGCTGCCTGCTACCATGGCCAGAGCTGGCTCTGTGGTGGTCAGCTGAGAAGAGGCATTTCTCTTTAGAAGCCGGCTACCCTGCTGGGTCCCATCGGGCTGGGGTGCCAGAGGGGGTGGTGGAGTCTATGTGGGAGGTTGAGGGGGTAGTTACACTGGGTGTTGCAGGATCACATGAGGAAGTTGTCCATGACGCCAGGGGTCTCTGAGGGGTTTGAACAGCTGGAGCCATTGCTGGGAGCTCCAGCCAGGCCCCCTCCCTTCCCTGGTGCTGAGCGCCCTGCGGAGGATGAGCTTGGACCTGGTTCTGGTCTGGCTGTAGCAAGTTGCTGACCTGTTCTAGTAATGGCTCCAGCTGACCGAGCATGGCACGGGGCTGGGGTCCCAGCTGGGACATGGCTCCCTCCATGGCCTCCCCCAAGTCACTGAGGGCCTGCGTGTCACCCGCAGGCCAGGCTTCCCAAATCACCTGATGTATTGAGTGCTCAGCTCTCTGCCTCAGGAAGAGGGGGTGACTCTCCACACAGGGGGTGTGTCTGTGTGTGATCTAACAGCTGGGAGGGGTCTGAGTCTCTGCAGGGCAGTTCTGGAAGCCCCCTTGCTGGATTCATTTGAACCCCACCAGGGCAGAGCCCTGGAAAACCCCATGTAGGAGGCAGACCCGTCCTGCACTGCCTGCGGAGATGGACAAGAGGAGGCCTAATGGGTCTCTTCCGTTGCTAATTTCTGTGATTGTCTCCAGGGGAGAACATGTGGCAGTGCCAGCCCCGGGGGCTGGGGAATTTGTCTTCATCAGACCAGCGACCTCATCAGTCTTCTGGAATAAGGATGAGGAGCCGGGGCCCCTGGACTGCACCAGGGTGTAGGTTTCAGTTAGCACAAGAGCTGACAATTCATGACTATGTTGGTGCAATTTCCATGTGCCCAGGCTGCGCAGGGTGCAGGAGAGGGCCAGGCAGAGCCCCAGGGAATTCCTCCCCATCCCTCTTTGCAGAAAGCCTCTGGCACAGGCTCCATTGCTTTGCCCTCCCACTGACCCCCTCAGAGGGTCAGGATGGTGGATTCTTGCCCAGGCCCCAGTGGTCCAGCTCTTTAGCCACTACGGGCAGGGCTGGGGGTGGGTGGTGGGCTCAGCCCTCCAGCCTTTCACCTCTGCTGATGTAAATTGCAAGCTTAAATTAGGTAAACAGAGAAGAGGAGTTTTCTGAGCTCAGCCTGATCCATGCTGAACGCTTCTCCCGACTCCCTCCCCAGCCCCTGCACACCAGAGACCACCGGCCTGGAGCCCTTGGCATTGCATGGTGAGGGGCAGTGCTGGAGAACTACAGGTGCTGGCTGAGGGAACAAGGGGCATCCCATGCTGCAGCCCAACCGAGGAGCGCTGGAGTCTGCGGTGCTGGCCCTCCCTCACTGTCTGCGTCCCCAGCCTCCACCCAGAGAGGGGCTGTTTTTCTTTCTCTATTACAGCATTGACCTCTGCAGCCAAGAGAAATCATTCCAGGAACCGCAGCTGGCCTCCTTCCTCCCTTGCCTCGGCCTCTGTGTGCATAGGGCTCCAGCAGTTAGCCAAGTGCCTCGAGGGGAAACTTTCCCCTGCACCGTAAGTGCAAGCAGAGGAAAGCCACCTGCCCCTGCTCATCACCTGTCGCCAGCACCGGGGATCCAGCCTGCAGCCCAGGCAGTTCTTGCCAGTGCTGGTTACAAGCACCCCTGTGAGATCAGGCCCTGCTATGCCGCACAGCCATAAGGAGTGGGTGATCCAAGGATTATCTGTGGTGGGGAACTGAGGCCCCAGCTCACACAGGAAGTCTGTGGTAGAGCTGGGAATTGAATCCCCATCTCCTGACCCCAGGCTGGTGAGCACAAGGCCATCCCTTGTCTCTATGGGCCTTAGAGCCTTTAAAGCCTCCCATGGCCGAATAGGAGAGAGGGAGCCTGGTCTAGCAGTTAAGGACTCAGGACTCCTGCGTTTCAGCTCTGATGACTGGTTATGTGATCTGGGGCAACCCCCCAACCTCCCTGGTCTCGGTGGAGCAGCGCCAGCCCTGGTGTTTGGCGTGGAGGCCCAGCCCAGCAGTGAAAGAGTTAAGACCCGAGAGGCTGTGACCCTCCCCTAGGGCAGTGGGTCAGGGGGATGTGCCCTGGCTTGGGTGTTAGGGAAGGGGCTGTCGCTGGTGCTCCGGGTGCAGTTTGTGCACTGGGCTCTGCTGACTGCGGGGAGGTCTCAGGCCACGCTGTGAATTACAGGAGTGATCCAGCTCGATAGCACAGGGGAAATGGGAGAGTGCAGGGGCTCATGTGCTGCCCTCCAGCCTGCTGTGCTTCCCTGGGTGACTGCCAGGGCCACGTGTGCTGTGCTGGAGCGGAGTGGAGCAGCAGATGCAGGGAAAACGCATAGGCCACCTCCTGCCATGGGATGCTAACGGGAGGCTGGAATGCCCCCAGGGTGGCCGTGCCTGTTTTCCCTTTTGGTCAGTTTGCAAAGCCCACATCATTTTGTCTCTGTGTTAATCCTTCCTCCAAACCACTGGCAACCTGCCAATAACACACTGGTGTGGCTGGCACTCTCAAGCCATCCTATAATAACTAGCTTGCCCAGTACATATAAGTGGCCCTAAAGTAACAAAGCCGTAGACACAGCACTCATGAAGTGACCCTACAATAACAACCGCTGTGCAAAGCAACCGCTCCACGAACACAGCGAGCTGTGTAGCGATCACCAGTGACCCTAGAACAACAAACCATTGTGCATAACACGCACAAGTGACCCTACAGTAAACCACCGTGTGCGTGGCAAAGGGCAAAACACCAAAGGCAAAGGCAGCCAATTACAGGATTAATCTTCTGCATGGTTTATTCTTAACGCCAGCAAGTGAAAGGAGAAATGATGTGAACAGTTCCTAGCTGAGACCCTATTAAAGTCATCTAGCCACCACTGACTAGAAAGGGATTTTCTTTGGCTTACCCTGGGGGAACAGAGTCTGCACAGTTCACCTATTATAGCAACAATAGGTCTTCAGTGCTCTGAGAGCAACCCAGTAAGAGAGGAAAAACCCAAGCGAAGGGCATGCGCTGATCCCTGCGCGTGTCCTCTCCTGGGCACACAGGGAGGCGTTAACCAGTTTATGATTGTATTGCACTTCTGACTGGTGCTGGCCGTAATTATTATTATTAGTGAATTATGCTGCATGTTGTAGGAGTTTGACGTGTGAAGGGCAGAAAGGAATCTCCTTCCCATGCTGCGGGCTCTGCACTGTCTGGGAGAAGGCAGAATGAATAGTTATTGCACAACCCAATGGCAGGGCCAATTACACTCCTCGCTCCCAGGCTAGTCCCAGATTGTTTTCTCAAGGGCTCCGAGAGACCTGAGTTACAGGTTAGACTCAGCAGGCTGCGGAGATTTCCCAGGCAAGGATTAGTTATTGCTCCCCTCCTAGCATGGGCCAGGAGCAGTGTGACGTAGCAAACCACAGCTGCTGTACCAGGGACGGCGCCGAGAGAACCTGCAGGCTCCATAGCACACAACACAGTGAGCTACAGAGGTAAGGCTGGCAGGTGGCATTACCTGGCCTACTGTTACGATCACCTCTAGAGGGAGGTAGGCGCCAACTCACCGTGCCAGCATCTTGACTGGCCTCTTTTAGCCAAGGAGTGAAATAACCCATGAGTGTGTTGCAGCTAAGGTGGCCAATCCTCCAAGACAGTCCTGGAGATCTCGAGGAGATGGAGTTAAAGATGAACCTTTCGCTAAAGATGATGTCATGTGAGGAAACCTCCAGGAATATGTCCAGCCCAAACTGGCAACTTTAGTTACAGCTTTCTGGTGAAAATGCAGTGAAGCCGCATCATGCAGCATCACCCTGCACTGATGAGGGGTGGGGAGTGTCGGCTAGGGGAGATTGGAGACCACCTCTCTCTGGTGCCTTGGGGAGACGGCTCCGAAATGCCTGAATGAGGGTCCTGGATCGGAGACAGTGAGATGGGGTGAGCCGGGAGCAGGGTCCAAGGGAAGGTGGCTCATTGTAGTGAGGGTGACATGTCACAGGTATCCATGTGAAATTCCCCTCTCAAATACACAGACACAATTACACACATCCTCATACAAGCACTCATTCACACATATGTGTGCACACATACGCGCATACTCAGAGACAGTCACACCCACACTTGTGTACATTCATGCACACTTGCATACAACTGCACAGGCACATTTCCCCATACACTTGTGTACGCACACACCCCTGCACTCACCCCCCCATCCTGCCACCACACACGTGCAAACACTCAGGTTCCTCCACACACTTGTGCACATGCATACTGCTTTCAATGCTGTCCTGGGGGAAGGTCTTCCCCAGCAAAGGGTGCCCGGTGAGCAGAATGCAGGGGGCAGCGCAGGCCTCAGTACAGCTAGGGTGACCTGATGTCCTGATTTTATAGGGACAGTCCCAATTTTTGGGCTTTTTCTTATATAGGCTCCTATTACCCCCCACCCACAGTCCTGATTTTTCAAACTTGCTGTCTGGTCACTCTACGGTGCACCCACCAGCTGGCTCCTGGAGGGAATCTCTTTGTGGGGCAGATTCAGCCCTGCTGGGGCCATGGTCCCAAAGGACAAGACCAACAACCAGCACCTTCCTGGCTCATGGCTGCTTCATTCCAATGGGGGTAAGGCCAACTCCCCCCCGCCCTTTAAACACTGCTGCTTTTGCTGTCCTGGGCCCATAACCACAATCCCGGAGAGGCCTTCTTTGCACCAGGCTGTCCCCCTAGCGACTGCCTGCTACAGCCAGATTCCAGTCACCAGTGAGATGAATTTGGGAGCCTCAGCCTTGTTCTTAGCAGAAAGTTTTCCAGCTCACCCCGCCCCCCAGCTGGGGATGATGAGGGGAGCAGGAGTGGGATGGGGGTCATCAGCAGAGCTGGGGGTGGGGGGCAGAGCTGTGGCTCAGGCTGAAGGGGCATGGAGGAAGAGCTACTGACAGCTGGGGGGGGTATGGGTCAGGATTGAGCTAATTAAAAATGGGCAAAACTTTAGAACCCTCCAGGAGGGCCAGGAGCTCATTCGGCTTCCTACAATGGCAGGAGAGCTGGCAAACTCAGGACACCCCCGAGCAGCTCTCCGGGGTGGTCACCCCCGCACCCTCCTGCACCTGCTGCTTCTGCCCGGTTACGCCTCCCGCGGAAATAGCTCGTTAGCTGGGTGGGGGGAGCAGAGAGCCCGTGTCTCTCCAGCTGTCCCCGCGCGCAGGCCCACTGGCGTCCCCGGCCCCTGTTCGCTGGCGAGCTCGGGGAGATCCCCCAGGCCAGCCGGAGGCGGGGGCGCGGGAGCTCGCACCAGGCTCGGATCTCGCTCGAGCTCTGCATGGTGATCGTTTCCCTGTGGCAAAGCGGCTGGTGTGTAAGGAAGCGAAAAGGGGCTTTGTCCCCGCTCCGAACAAGCGAGCCCAGGCCTGCCTCCCTGCTGCGAGCAGGGGTCCCCGGGGCGCGCCGGCGGGGCCCCCCCCTTGCCTGGCCTAGCCGGGCTGCGGGCGGGGGGGGGCACCACGAGGCACCATCTTCCCTGCAAAGCCCCAAGGGGCGGCGCAGTCCGGGCTGCCCCGGGGGGAGGCTTTTGTGTCTGTCTTGGCCGCGCCCCCTCCCCCCGGTTCCTGGGGAAATCCACCTCCGCATCTTCCCCCGCGCCGCTCCCCTCCCTCCCCGGTGTCGGTCCGTCGTGTCTTCACGATTAACCCCCTAGATCCGCAGTGCGGGGCCGGAGAGGAACGCGGGGGTCCCCGGACCCCTCCCGCTGCCCCTTCCCCACCCGGCCTGGCGCAGCTCGCGGGGGAGGTTTGTCCCGATTGATTCTCCGGGGCGGGGGCGTGGAGGGAGTCGGGGGGGCGGGGGGGGGGGATCCCAGCAGGAAGCAGAGGAGGAGGCGGCGTGAAGGAAGCCGGAGCTCAGGATGTAGCCCTGCGAGGAGCGGCTCCCCGGCACGGTAAGAGGACCGGAGGGGGCTGCCGAGGGACGAGCGGGGGGGCGGGGGTTGCTGGCTGGCGGGGGCCGAGGGGGGGTTGCCGGCTGCGTTGCCATCCGCCCCCCTGGGGGGGAGGAGGCACAAGGCTGCAGCTGGATCCAGATCCTGGCGAGCGAGCCCAGGCTGGTGGCTAGTGCGCGCAATCGATCAACAGTTAGTCGCCTACTTTGCAAGGGCTCGTCCCTGCCTGGGGGAGGGGGAAACGGACTTTGCGCCCCCACTGTCCCTGGGGGGCCCGGGCCCCAGCTGCGGCTCCGCAGCTCGCTCCTGCTGGGGCGGAATCTCGCCAGGCTCCCGCTGGAGGTCGCTGGTGGCTCCCCCCGCCCGGGCCGCAAACGGGCCGGCTGGGTGCGAGGGGCGAGCGGAGCCCGGGCACGGCTCGCCCCCGGGGCTGGTTCGAGGTGCAGACGCCCTGCAAGCGGCGGGGGGGCGGGAAGTTGCTGTAAGGGAGAAAGCGACTTGGGTGCGTCCTGCGTGGCTGGGGGGCCTGTGTCTCCTCGAGCCGCAGAAACTTGCGGGGCTCAGTCATCTGCCTGCTGGGGAGGGAAGTGAGCCCCCCCCCGGAGATTTAAACTGAGGGAACAGGGCAACCCCCCGCAGCTAGAACCCCCCCTAAGTTTGCGGGGCTTCCTGGTGTGGAGGTCTCTCCCCCCTGCCCCTGCAGATGTGTTAGTGCTGGGCTGGGGTTCCCAGCCCGGTCCCCTGAGAACTCCGCCAGGCAGCCTCTGGCTGCACCAGTGATTTTAAATAGCCAGCAAATCCTCCAGGTGACTGCCTGATCCCGGGGGTGCTGAGCCCCTTTTGGATTTGCTAGGGGTGCCCTGGCGGGGTTGCCCTGCGAAGTATCTCCAGACTTGGAAGCATGCAGAATGAGAGGTCCTTGTGGAAAATGTGGGCCTGTGCCTCAGTTTCCCCACCTGTAAAATGGGGGTGGTGACAATACTCTGCCCCATGGGCGGTGAGGCTAAATGAATACATTTGTGCAGTGCTCAGAGTCCCTCTGATGGAGGGTGAGACAGAAGCACTGAGGAGCCTGAGCTTGGACCCTATCAATTTTCCCAGAGGAGGTCCCCAACGTAAGGCTCAGATCCTGTGAGCTGCTGTGCATGGGGTGTGCGCTGTGCCCAACTGTGCTGAGCAGCAGGCAGGATCAGGCTGCTGTGACACAGAGGATGAGGGCAGGAACTCCCGAGCTCCTGGGTTTTACGGGCTGGATTTGGTTCTTCGCTGGTTTTATTTTTTTGATGGCTACTTTGATAGTAAATGCTGCTGCTTGGACAGGCCTTCCCCCTGCCCAGCAATCTGCTTGTGGAGCCACAGAAATGGTGCTGTTCCCGATCCCGAAGAGAACACCACACTCTGCATGCTGGACAGGGGCTGCCTTGTAAAGAGCGGACACGGTGGGTCTGATTTCTTCTCCCTTTACAGCGGGGTAGCTCTGCTGACTCCAGTGGAGTCATTGCTGAGTCACATAGAGCAGAATCAGGCCCTGGATTCCCAGCTGTTGTTTGAAAGCAGGGAGGGGTGGGTTTGGGCCTCATTCTCTTCCTTCAATCCAGCAATCTCCCCACCAGAAGCCTGGTGATGGGCAGTAGCTCAGTGTCTGATCCCAGCCTCTTGGATGTGGATTCTTCCTTTGTTGGCTTAAATTGGAGCAGGATGAGGCCCTAAATGTAGATTCAAAAGGTAGCGTGATGTCATGACTGCCAGCCTGGGCCATCCGTTGGGTTTGAATCAGGGACCTCTGGCACTGCAGTGCAGACCTCCTTTAGGTGAGCCACAGGAGTAACTCCATTAGTTACCAGCAGAAGTAGGGTTGTTATCCCATAGTAGGCAGGCCAGCTGGAAGGGAGATGGGATACAAGTACACACCAAAGGCAGGCATGGAGGTTTGGTGTAAGGGAAACCTTCCTCCCTCCAGAATGTGATGATGAGGGTTAGATGTGTTCTCATGGTCCTGTCCTGTGGGCATCCATGCCTGGACAGCTCCCTGGCATCTGTTTGTTGATGGCCCTCTGGTGGGCGGTGCTGTTCCTTTGTTGGGAATTCCATGGGGCAGAGGCTGACAGACATTGTGAAGTGGCTTGGGGTATTTTGCTGGCACTAACATGTTTAGCCAATTGTGGGAAGATTTAATTCCCATGTTGGGTTCACTCTCAGAATCAACCTCAGGCTGCCTAGCGCGGAGTGATCTGAAGGGACATCCATCCATCCCCAGCATGCCTGCTTGTGCTGTCAGTGGCCCTGTGAAGGTCTGGATTTGCCGTGTCCCAAGTACTGTTCTTGCTGGCTGCAAAACCCCCAATAAGGTTGCAGGCGACTGGTCTTTCTTAGCAGTAGCAATGGAGATCCCAGCGTGGCCGGGGTGAGGTTGTTGCTTATTGTAGATCCTGTGTCTCTGTAGTGCTAGGAATTGGGTAGTGCCCCTTTAAATAGTTCTCTAGTTGGCCTGTTACAGTCTTGACTGGAATTTCGCATGAAGGCTTCAAGGCACCAGATGTGTCTGGGGTTTGTATAACCTGGGTATGATGTGTACAGCACCTGGAGTGGCGGTGGTGAGGAGGGACCCTGCTGGTGGCAGACCCACTGAGGACATCTGCTGCCCCCAATAGGTCCCTCCAGGGTGGGTTTCAAAGCTCGACTGGGAATGGCTGCAGGATACACGAGGCCTGTGAACCTGAGCCTGTAGACCCGGCTCTGAGACTTGCTGCCTGCAGGTTTTTTGCAGTGTAAATGTTCTCTCAAGGGTTACATCCATTGGCAGGTTTATGGCTGGCATCTAAACCCTGAGCATGAGGCTCAGAACTGATGGGATGAAGATACAGCTGGGCGGATGGTCATTTATAACGCCAAGCCCCCATAACATGGCCCTGGCACCCAAGAGAGGGCTGGATTCTGCCAGAGTGAATCTGGAGTGATTCCGGAACAGTTACTGTCATGTAAATGAGAGCAGGAGCTCGCTGGTAAAGTTTAGTTTCCCTTAGGAAAGAGATGTCATTTCCTGTCTCTCTCGCTCTCCTTTTCATCCCACCCAAGTGCTTTTAAGTGCTCTTCTGTAAACATTTCCATGTGTTCCCCAGTTGCCAGAGTCCTCGAGGACACTCCTCCATAGGCGGCTGAGGGATCTGTCCTTTGACTGAGGGAGGGGATCTTGCCATGAGGAGCAGCACACGATAGCATCACCGATGCACTTAGCGGAGGGGTTGGCAGAGGATCAGCCCTTTCAATGCATTTATCAAAGTGCTCGCAGCTCCCGTTTCAGCAGGAGTGTAAACACGAGAAATAAGCAACCACTAACGTAGCCACAGAGCCATTTGAGTACCTGGGATGGGAAGCTGGCACGGGGCTGGTGCTACCAGGGCATGTACCTGTGGGGAGATTGCACAGAGCCGGTCAACCTCAGGGTAGAGCTTGGTTGTGTAGACTCTCCGTGAACTGCATCTTGTAATACTTAATGCCCTTGGTTAGCCCCAGCTTAGAGATTTCTGTACAGACAAGTTCTGGGCTTTGAGCAGGGCCCCAGTGAAGCATGACCATCTCACAGCTGCTTGGTGACCTGCGTGTGACTTAGTCCAGACCCTGGAAATAGTCTCAGCTCATAGAGTTTAAAGCCAGAAGGGACCATTGGATCATTTCATCGGTCTTCCTGTATATCAAAGGCCGTTAGCTTTCATCCACTTGAGCCCAATAATTTGCATTTGACTAAAACATTTCAGTCTTTGGGAGGCCAAATGGGGGCAGAGAACAGGACAGACTCTGGTGCCATGTAGATCAGGAGTGGGCAAACTATGGGCCAGAGCTTTTAATCTGGCCCTTGAGCTCCATTGCCCTGCTCCGGCCAGGGAGCGGAGTTGGAGCCTTGCCCCACTCCGGTGCCCCGAACCTGCTCCCTGTCTGGTGCACTGAGTGGCAGAGTGGGGCAAGTGATGGGGTGGGGCTGCCCTGGATGATCAATGGATGGGCCACGCTCTACCCATAGCTACGCCCCTGGCGCAGCGTGTCTTTTCTGATTTAAAACAACACGTTGCTGTCACAGCTCTTCGGTCATGGCTCACCATACCCAGATGTGGCCCTCAGGCCAAAAAGTTTGCCCACCCATGATCTGGATCGTCCCTAGAGGGCAGCCATCCTTCTGATTCCAGTGTGGCAATAAAGCAGCTGCTGTAGACTAACCAGTTTAGGAGAAAGAGTAGATTCCACTGGGGTGGTGGTGGACTGGAGTTAGGAAGGGGGTTTGCAGCACTGAAAGTGGTCTCAAGTCTAGCGTTAGTTGGCTGCTGTCCAGTTGGTAAAACCACCCCTACAACCTGTTTCCTTGTTGCTGAGAGAGATCAAGGTCTGGATGGACCATGGGGACCCTACCCCAGCTTTAAGGGGGGTCTTTCCCATTGGGGGCTGAGGCTCATTGTTGGAACACTGGCATGTGGGAAGCTTGCCCTGCTGCTGCACCAACTCTGCGGATAATCGAAGGACTTAAATCACCACTTACGATCTTTCATCAGCACTAAACTCCCAGATGCAGTGCTCTGCAGGTAGATAAGGCATGGCCATTAGCTAGCATGTGGGTCATTGCCAGGGCTGTGAATGCAAGTGATTCAGTGTACTGGGATATTAATTAATAGTTGCTATTAGGGGTGGGGGGATATCTGGGGGGTAAAAGGTTTTGCTGTAAAAGGAGGGTAAGTTGGGGACTATTACCCATGCTCGGAACATGAGTCTTATACCTCAAGATCCATCTGTGATGGAAGGGAGTCATTAGAAGTAATGCCCTTCCTCTCCATGGGTTTTATCATGATCTAGCCCCATGATATGAAGGGTAGAAGTGGAGAATCTTAGACCTAAGGCTGAGTCTAAAAGTCCTACTCTGTCTGATGGTATCGCTATGCTGTCCTGCAGCAGAGAGCCTGCCCCTCTCCCCCCCAACAAAATACAAATTCCTAACATTTCACTGATCTGCATTTTGCACAGTTTTTGTCTGGGTCTAAACATTTCCCAGTGCTTGTGTCCAGAATTTTTATTTGGACCCATCAAGAGTTTTATGGGGGGATATGGGATGGAATATCACTGGCACAGAAAGACATCCCATTTCAAGTCTTTTGGGTCCAAATATTGCACTTACAGCTAAGATCTATAATGAGCTGTACTGAATCCTGGATCTGAACAGCCAGGAAGTTTGGATCCAGATCTAAATTTTGCACTTGGCTTTGATTTCCAGCATAAGCTGGAACAGCTGGCCACTTTGGATCCATATCCAGGTTTTGCACATGGCCCTTATCACTCTAATAATAAGCTGAACAAAAAACCTGGTTCTTACCTACCCTGATTTTTTTTCTTTTTTGGATCTGGAGCCAAGTGTTGCTCTTGGCCCTTATTACCGTAATACCTGAACCAAAGCCCTGGAGCCAAACAAAATGAGGAATTTAGACACAGTTCCAGATTGTGTGACCATCAGTCTCCACACAACAGGTTTCCCCCCAAAAGCTCTCAAACCCAACGAAGGACTGAATATTAGGCCAAAAAAGTTATTGACTGAACAGGCTTCTGCTGTATCACGGAGAGCATGGAGATTCCCATTGCAGTCCTGGGTGCTTGCTCCAGGGCTTTGGCAATGAATAATTAAAGTTACATTTCCTGGAAGGATACAGAGTGCTAAGAATACTCCCCTGATTTCTCTCTTCTTTCAGAAATGCCCAGCAGCCAGACTGAGCTTGCGTTTGGGCCCTACGCTCTTTGAGTCAGATTCCCCCCCTTGGTATAAATTGGCAAAACTCCACTGAAATCAAGAATAGTCGGCTGGTTTCTCATCTTCATAACCTATCTCACCATGATATAGTGATTCCTTCCTGCCTACAATGTGCAACTGGGTTAATCGTCAAACAGTGGGCTGATGCACTGTGAAAAGGCCATAGAATTGCTCCTTGAAAGGTGGACTAGGGGTCTTGCATACATGGGGAGCAATTCCCTTCTGCAAGCTGCATGGCAAATAGGAATGAATCTCAAGTGGCGCAATCTTCTCTGAAGCGGCTGGGGAAGGTTTTCCCAGTTACACCAGGGAGGTGCATAAACAGATCACCTTGCCCCCTTTCATCCTGATGGTGGCTCAAGGAGAACTTTCCCCGGGTGGCTCTCAAGGAGCTGTGTGCTGCAGTGGGCACCTGTGCAGAGTGGAAAGGACACAGTGGCCCCTCAGATGCAGGCTTGTTGGTCTGCTTCCAGTGTGAAGTAACTCAGTTTTAAAAATACCTTCGCTATTAAAATTGCAAGTGCCCCATCCCCCACAAGGGAAAGGACCCCAGAACCTGGGCTGTTTTATTGAGCCAAATTAGGAATTAAACAGTAATGAAGCTGGAACCAAAACCCAGCTTAGGAGCGGGAGAGTTACATTCTCACCTAGATGGGGAATGGCCTGGACCCAGCTGGAGGATTAAGCTGTTGCCTACGTCTGGATGGACTGCCTTAAAAAGCTGATGCATTTCATGGTGAAGGCGATGGTCGGTCTCTGTCCTTGGCGTCTCGCTGGGCGTGTGTGTAAAGCACTGGAGAGCTAGGTTCAGTTCCCAGCTCTGCCAGACTCCCTGGGTAACCGGGGCCAGGTCGCTTCCCCTCGCTGTGCTTCTCTCCCTGCCTGTGAATTGTTTTCCCATGCGTGGCGCTCGTGCCGGATTTCCCCATCACTTCCTAGCCCCCTGTGAGCAACGTGACCGTCCTACGCTTGTCCTGATGCAAATTTGCTACCATCCTGCCTCATTTGGCCTATTCATAGAATATGCAAAATTCTGTGGCTTGCTAGGACTTTGTGGCTGTGTCTCTGCTGCTCCCCGAGGGGCACTTGGGTTTGGCTGGACTGGGGCTCAGGAAATCTGGGTTCTATTCCTGGCTCTGCTACTGACCTGTGTGCGACCTTGGTCAAGTCGCTGCATCTCTCAGTGCGTCCATTTCCCCTCCCATCTTCTCTAGTTAGTTGGTAACTCTCTGAGGCAGGGACTGTCCCACAAGGTGTGTCTGTGGCACCTGGCACAGTGTGGCCCTGATCCCAGCTGGGACCCTTAGGGCATGTCTATGCTGCACACTAAGTCTGGGCTCTGAGTCAGGTTTGAGCCCAAGTGCCCCTACCATCCACACACACACCAGTTTGCCTGGAGTCAGCCAGCTCTCAAGAGCCAGGTCCTCAGACCCTGCTGAGGGGGTGGGTCACTGCCACTCGGGTCCAAGCCCTGTCACTTTGCAGTGTGGATGCAGGTCACACTGCAGACCCGACTCAGAAGGTGTGCGCAGTGCAGCATGGGTGCGTTAGGAAGGCTCTGACAGCCAGGTGTACAATGCGGTGTGGCTGCTCAAACGTGGGCTTGGCAACAATGAACTGTCCACAAGGCCTGGCTTTGCATGCAGTATAGACGTACCCATAGGCACTGCCACAATACAAAGAATAAATCAGAGTGAATCTTCCTTCCTCAGAAGCACTTGCTCTTCCCACTTGAATGAAAAGAAAATCCCCATTAGCTCTGAGGAGTGAAGGGGCACAGCTGGGTACTGATGCCATCCAAGAGAGGGCAGTGGGGTGTGTGTGCGTCTCACACACACACACACACTCTCTCTCTCTTTAATACCAAGGCTGAGAGATTTGACAATACCGATGAGTCACCTTATTTGAAAGGCTGCCTGGCTGCTGTGCTTGGCAATCCTAGAGGAATCCTTGAGATCCACATTGTAAAAATCTGTGCAGCTGACACACACTTAAGTCTCTAGTTCGTGGCTTCCTCCCACAGTTTCCTAGGGCTTCCTCTGCTGCCGGGGTCCCTTAGGACAGCTCAGGCTCAGTGCTGGCGGCCAGGAGCTGAGGCAGGCCTCGGGCCCTGTTGCAAAGCCTTGGCCACGTCGAGCTTGTAGGTAGCCCTGCTTTTTAAGTAGGGAGGGGCTAGCCTCAGAGGGATGGGTGCAGCCCCTGGGTGACCTGTCCTTTGCAAGGTGGGATGAAATGCTGCACCTCCGTGTCACCTCTGTCTTCCTCCACCCCCAGCACTCCTCCTTTTCCCCTGCCTTCTCTCCTGCCCCCTCTCTCATGTCACACGGTCTTCCCCCCACTCCATTCCTCTTCTCCCTCCCCTGTTCACCTGCTCTGCAATCTGTCCTATCTGCACCCTCTCTCAAAAGGTGAGCTCTCCCCCAG
The DNA here is from genome assembly GCF_003597395.2 of Chelonoidis abingdonii. Taxonomy (NCBI): domain Eukaryota; kingdom Metazoa; phylum Chordata; order Testudines; family Testudinidae; genus Chelonoidis; species Chelonoidis abingdonii. The sequence goes on from NC_133793.1 coordinate 4,037,283, forward strand.
AGTGCAATACAATGGACAAGAAAGCACAGGCTCCCACTCAGCTCTGCACACCCCCTTCCGCTCGGAGTGAGCCAAAAAGCAACGTGCGAGAGAGTGAGCACAGGGCAGGAAATCTGCGCCTTCTCCCATCTCCTTTCTCAGCCGCTCCTCTTCTGTCAGCAACACTAGCTCCTGGGGATCTCAGCTTTCACCAGCCTCCTTTGAAGCAGAATGTAACTGACGGATTGTTTCGCTGCATTTCGGTGTGCGGATTGCTGTTCTGGTTAGGGTGACCTAACGCTTGGAGGGAGATAGTACAGCGAGGGGAAAGAAACGACTTAATCATTCTCAGGCCAGTACTCTGTGTGTGTGTGTGTGTGTGTGTGTGTGTGTGTGTGTGTCAGGGTGTGTGTGTGTGTCAGGGTGTGTGTGTCTGATCAAACTACATGGTCTGGCAGGTATGTCGGCTCAGTGGGGTACGTGGAGAGGCATATGACGGGAGAGCAAATGCAGATGGGAGTAAGGCTAATTAATTTGTACAGTTATACAGTTTTATTAAGACAGGCAAGGTCTCCCACACCATGGCTAAAAGGCAGAGTATCTGCGGATGAACTTTGGCATCTTTCTATTTAACCCCCCCCCCCCCCAAAAAAAACAAAACAAAACAAAACACCTTCTATAAATCCTAATTAGACTTGTCACATTTTTCTTCCCGCTCCCCGAAGGCTGGAATTGGAACAAGTAATGACGTGATTTCTAATCAGCTGCAGAATTCCTATTTCCCTCGGCTCTGGTACAGTTCAGAGAGACATGTCTCAGGGCATTTTCGGCTGGTGCTGCCCGAGCAAAGAGGGCTGCTTTGCAATTCTCTCTCTTCAAACCTGGCTTACCGCACGCGTACGCTTCACGGCTCCAGAAAATTAATATCCCTGTACCTCCGGCAGTAATCCTGGGGAAACCCTAAACAAAGCAGTGAGGGGCAGTCAAACACTCACGAGCAACACTACAGTAAGAGGGAAGTGGAGTCAGGCTTTGGGGGTCCATTCCTGGCTGTCACTGACTTACTCTGGGACCTTGGTGAGTTTTATAGGAGTGTGATATTAAGAGGCGCTGAAAGCGGTGGGAGCTGCTGCTGCTCAGGACCTCTGGAAATTAGGCCACTTGACCACCTGGGCCTCAGTTTTTTCCCTCTTGACAAGGCTAGAAGGATACCAGGGCAGTGCATGGCGCAACTGATGCCTGTCAGTCTTGTTAAGCAGCTCCACTGAGGGCTGCTATAGAGGTACGAACTTTACTGGTAGGGTGTGATCATGGATCATTCATAGCTGTTGAGTTGCACTTGAAAAGGCATTTACAGGTGAGTGCCCAGGGTCATCTGGCATGCAGGTCGATGCGCACACATGGACAGACACACTGACAAATGGCCTCAGCGGTGGATGGCTCTTTTTTCTGACACAACCCTGTAATGTGTGACTTGGCACCCCGGTGGCTGGTGCAGTATCGTAAATGCAATCAAGGAGCCTGTGTTTGAGGTAACATTAATACTGCTGGCATTGCTATGTATGGGCAGCCATGTGAACTGCCTGTGCTTTGTGAAGGTGCCTGGTTGAGCGTGTTAAGGGAGGGCCAACCTGTCAGGGCTACCACAGGATAAATGTTAAAGGACAATAAGGATAATAGTCCCACTTAAGCCCTTTGCACGGGAAGGAATTTAACTCTGTCAGTGCAAATCCACTTTAGCTGGGGTGATCCTTGGTGCATTGTCAGCAGCGGGGATTGGGTCTGGGACCTCTGGATTGAAACACATGAGACTTTTCTGCCTGAGCTTAAAGATCTGGCTCTTAGCCAAAGACTGTAGCAGCCCATCAACCTCTATATTGACTGTATCTCAGTTCTGGGCAAATGCACCTGTATTTCCCCTCTGTTGTCCTGCAAGCGTCGTCCTCCACTCTAGGCTCCTTGGCTGCCACCTTTCTTGCCCAGGCTCCTGTTGCTCTCCTTCCTGACCAGTGTGTGCTTTTTCCAGGCTGCACGGTTCCCTGCCAACATTAACCATGAAGAATAAGAGACAGACCCTGTCCCAAACAGCTTGCAAAGCATCTGTGTTTTGCTTTCTCTTCAAAGGCGTCTGAGCAATATAACTGCCAGCAGTTGTGTTTCAGCACAGCTCTTTCTAAGCAAGCACATTTATTCTCAAGGCAAAAGCATTACAGAGAAAACAATAAAAGAACCTACTTCCATGTCAGTCATCTTACCAGCTATTACCTCTAGCAGGAGTTCTGGTAGGAGTCAGTCCTTCAAACCCCACCAAGAGGCTTTCTTGTGGTTACACCTTTATAACAGCCTTAGCTCTGAGTGTGTAATCAGCTGACAATGTGTGTCTGCTTAGGGCATGGCTTCAGTTTTTTTGACTAACTGGAGGAGGAATTTGCATTCATCCCTAGAAATTTCCCAGGAAATACACTGTCCCAAAATATCATTTGGGTCTGCCACATTGTTCAATACAATCCTTTCATCATCCAGGTCCACAACAATACAGAACCTGTGCATTTAATATAATGGACTCCAAAGACACTTAACTTCATTCAATAAGGTTTTTTTCAAGGGTATTACAGGAAATTACCTCTGTGTCCCAGACTGCTCACGGCTAGAGGAGGGCAGAGTGCTGCACTGAGTGGGTGTGGCTTACACATCCACTTGAAGAAATTGGGCCAATATGAAAGCAAGTCTTGCTGGATGTATCTTTGCTCTGAGCAGGCACTTCTGAACATGTCATGCTGACGTTCTGTTTTTTTTTCTGGTTCTCTGGGACACCCTGCTGCTCTGCTCACGTCAATTCAGAGTCAGACCTTCATAGACAAAGGACTTTGCACTGGACTCAGCTCAAGATCTGGGGTTTCAATTGGCACCATTGCTGTTAGTAGTACGGTAGTGTCTGGGGAGCCCTGACTGAGACACCCCTGGAATAAGAGGTAGTCCCTGTGCCAAACACCTTACAAGCTAAACAGCCAAGAGAGTGGAGGGGAAACGGAGGCACAGAGAGTGAAATGACTTGCCCAAGATCACACAGAAAGTCAGTGGCAGGGCTGGGAATAGATCCTGGGTCTTCTGAATCTCAGATTGTGACTCTGTCCACTAGCCTATGCTGCCTCTCTCACCTGGAAGTGGAGGCAAGCTTTTCTCCCAACCTAAAGCCAGATTCCTAGAGCCTCATTTAGGCGCCTAAAATAAGTGGCCTTGTTCTGTTTTTTTTTTGTTGTTTTTTTTTTTCCAAATTGCTGAGTGCCTGAATCTCCCACCAGCTCCCATGGAATTAGTGGTGAGCACATCCCCTTTTCCAGAGGTGCCAAGGTCGAGAATTTGGGCTCTACCATCAGGCAGCCAGCTGTGAATAGTGCCGGGTTCCTTTTGCTACAGCAGAAGCGCTCGTCTCTTAGCAGGTCTGTCTTCCTTGCAGCCAGCCAGCTAAGTGGACTCCTGTGTACTTTAATCACCGAGCAAGTGCCACCCACAGCGTTTCTACCAAGGTTCAAGGAGATTAGTGTGGATCCCTCTGATGGGGCAGCAGCCAATGCGAGCGCTGCCCAGCTTCTCGCTGTTAACTAATGCCCAGTCTGCCACCGAAGGGAGTGGCTGGGTAAGTGGCAGAGCTGAGGTATTAAGGAAATCCAGGGCTATCGTGTTTACTGAATTAGCTTGAGAGTGCTTGCAGGCCCTGTGCTTGGAAAGTGACTGCAGAGTCAGCTTCCTCCTCTGCTTCTGAGCAGCTGTGAACAAAGGAACGGGTTGTTTAGTGGTGGGATCCCTGTGTGTGTGTGGGGCTCTGCAGTCCCCCCTTCGCCCTGCGGGGGTGTGATCCACATCTCTTTCTGATTCTGGGATTTGTGGCTTTATCAGCTTCAAGGGTTCGAAAATCATGAGCGGGGCCCCCAGAATCATGAGATTTTTTAAGCAAGGCATAATATTGGGGTTCTGTTTATTTGCCTTCTGGGGTCGTAGCCAGAACCAGGAGAGATGGAAACGTACGTAAGCTGGGATTCTCATGGCACCGTGTGACTCCAGCAGCTGGGGCTTTAAGAAACGCATCAAAGATGGCAAGCCGGAGAGCTGGCAGCCCTGGATTTGTGTAGGGGTCTCCCTCGCTGTAATTTTTTGACCAATCACAGCCAGGATGCTATTAACCCTATTTACACAGGGCTGTCACCTGTCCATCTTTTTGGTGCCAGACCAAGGGTATACTTGGTCTGGTATCCTGCCTCTAGTGCACTTGGTGCTTCCAAGCACTGCAACCCCCTGTACTCCCAACGGTGCAATGCGTCCCCGTGAGAGCAGGTGGGGATAATGGCTGGTGATGAGCCTGTGCCATGCAGCAGGAGGATGTGGAGCCTGGCGTAATGACAGAGGCTCTGCTTAGCCACGTGGAAGAGAGGTGGTTTCTGAGACTGCAGCGTGGCGGAAGCAAGAGGTTGGGGATGGATGGGAACTCTGCCAAGCGGCCTCCTTCCCTTTCCAGTCACCTGGTTGTTCAGGGAAAGCAGTGGCACCCTGGCAGAGGGGTAATGCCTGTAGCTCCAGCGGCGAGGTTGGACTGTAGGAGAAAACAAAGCTAAGCAAGGAGGTGCTGAGAAGAGTCTCCTGGAGCATCATCTGATAGAGGGAAGACATTTGGAGCAAGAGCTGTAGGAGATAGAGTGCCGTGAACTCCTGTGCATTCCCGTTTGTGCATCACTGCCCTCTACTGGATGGAATCAGAACTGCTCCATTGTGCATCATGGGCCCTGTACTGTTCAGAGATTCCCCTTCAGCTCAAAAGGTGGGGAGAGTGCTTTTGGAGCAGGAGGAGCTGAGTTCTGGTCTCACTGCGCATGGGTTCTGGCTGTGCTCTGACTCTGGAGGAGGGTAGAAGCCAGGTAGCAATGGAAGAAGCTGTGTGGCTGAATGGAGCACTGCCTGCTGATGGTGGCAGCGAGTACTGTGGAATAAAGCCTTTAGAATCAAGATCCAGATTCCAGTCCCCCAGTTTGTCGGGGAGTTGGGTTGAGAGATGCTCAGGAGTGTGACTGCAGAAAGAAAGGACTCTGGCTTGGAGTCCCCAACCCCTAAAAAAGGAGGTAGCTTTTAACAAAGTGTCAGCTGAGTGTCCCATCTACAAAGGATCTTAAAATAACCCCCCTCCTCTGGGGCTGCTCCCTGTGCGGTGCCGGAGGCGAACTCTTAGCTAGCTTATGAAATTCCAAATGTCAGGAGAGAGCCTGTGGGGCTGGAGCTGATGCCTTGCCAGTGAGCCACTGACCTAATTCATGGGCTGGGAGCGGGGGGAGGGGAGCCTGAGGATCTGCTGCGTTGTAGCACAAATTTCAATATTCCACTGTAACGTATTTAAAATATACAGGTTTGTAAATTACAGCTCCTTGGGAAACTTGTCCAGCTGTGCCATGTTGGGTCTGTGTCCGTCCATCTGTCTGTCTGTCTAACAATACATGTGGGTATAAAATCTGGGCCGTGTGGTGCAGGGAACTGATCAGAACTGGGTGGCAGTTGGCTCTGAATGTCTTCATTTGGAAGTTACTGTGAGTGTGTAGACTTGTGAATGTAGCTGTGAATAGAGATTTCTCCATCTGGGAGCTGCTCTTGCCTGAAAGCTCTTGTAAGAGCAGGAGTCTGTGGTATCCTGCAGTGATGGGGCCCCCAACCCTTGGTGCTTTAAGGTGTTATGGGTTGGTTCTCTAAGCTTCCCCCCTATCAAAGGGAGGTTGTTTTGTCTTTTTCCCTTGACCCATTCCATAGAACGGTCTGAAAACCATGGCTCTCTGGGCATTGATGGAAGGCAGGAGCATTGGCAAGGGAAAGGTTATTTTGTGGATAAGGCATTGGACTGGGACCCAGGAGATCTGGAGTCAGTGCCCAGTTCTGCCACAGACACGCTCTACAACCAATGGCAAGTCACTCAATCTCTCTTCCCCCTTCCCCATCTGTACAGTGGAGATAATATTCCTTCCCTAGCCTGTCTGATCCGTGAAGATTATAAACTGTCTGCCCAGCATCCAGCCCAAGGGGGCCCTGATCTCTGCTGGGGCCTTGAAGTGTTGCTGTGATACAAACAATACGTCACAAGCCCTGCATGTGCAGTGAGTGAGAATGAAGTCCCGAATGAGGTCATCATTTTGCGCCTCCAGATCCAACTTCATTTTTTTAAATGTGAAAGGTGATGGGGTATTTCCAGGTAAGCTGACAGGCAAGTCAAACCCATTAGTCTGAAGGTGTTAATGTCTTTGTGTCTTTGTTCTAGGGGAAAATCCTGCATGTCTCTGAGCTAGCAATCCCAAACTCTCTGCTCCAGAGGTGCATGCCAGGATCTCCCTAATGCAGCTTATTAAAAGGTTTGACAAGTGCCAGGGTGACACACACACACACTCACACAAAACCATTTCCTTGAGGCTGTGATCTGGGGTCTGTTTCCAATTAAATGTCTTCGCCCCGGGGGACTGGCAGATGAAGTCCCTGGAATGGCCTCAGAGCTTGCACTTGGAGCGTTTGCATCTTTGGTGGCACAGCCCTGAATTACTTAAGGAGATTTATGGCTCTCACTTGTAATGAGGCTTCATTGACTCGCCTCTGTGGCATTATTGAGCGTATGTGAGATCATCAGGTTCCTTTGGGATGGGGTCTGGATTTCAGTGGGGATGGACAGGGGCATGGGGGATGGTCCATGCTTTGTGTTGGTCTGGGCACCTGGGTGCCAGGTAGCTGCTGATGTATTGTGAAGGTGATCGGGAAAGAGCAGCGCAGAATGGTGAAAAGGGGCTGGAGGAGGAGAGATGCTGGGGGCTGAGACTAAGGAGGGCCATGAGAAGCAGTTTTGGCTGTGGTCGAGGAGGGAGAGGATGGGGCACTGGGATCTGAGGGGTTTGCTAGAGGTAAGCGGGACAGGATCGTGTGGCTCTGGGAAAGGCGGAAGCCCCATCACTGCGGTCACTGAGAGTGAGATCGTGGGGAGAGCAGCTCCTGGGGAACGGCCATTGTTGAGCCTCCAGCGGTGGGAGCATCCCGTGGGGTTGAGCACAGTGTGAGGATGTAGATGGACAGACAGACGGTATCCCCGGGAAGGGGGATGGGCGAGCTGTTCCACCAGATCTCTCTCAGCCCAGCGCTACGATTGCAGGAGGGTCAGAGGGTTTCTTGGCCCCAAAATTTAAGGGAGCAATGAAATCACCCACCTGATTTTTGCTGCTGTTGGGCTTGGGGACCAGAGAAGAATTAGTGTGAAGAGGGATCGCCCCCGCTCAGCCTCCTTCCTCTCCAGGCTGAAGGGGAAGGATGCGCTTCTGCAGCCTACTGCTCTGCACGAGCCCCACGATGACAGGCCGCTTCTGAGTGGGGATAGATGCCGGGCTGTAGGCACACCCCATGAAGGGGTGCCATGGCAACCACCCCAGCAGAGGGCCAGTACTGCCCCCCATCTGGAGTTTAAGATGGTACCCTCAGCGTGCCAGCCCCAGAACAGGTGGCCTGACCTGCTCTGTGGTGAATGTGGTCCCAGGTCATTTCCTCTCTAGTGGCACCTGCTGCTTGCTCTGCCGGAGGCGTCCGCAGAGCAGACATCACTGCATCAGTTGCGAGGCATCCGCAGAGCAGACATCACTGCATCAGTTGCATTCAGGGCCCGCCCCCTCTCTGAGCCGTTGTTTCAGGCTCTCAGCCCCTGCAAACTCAGGCAGGCAGAGCTGGCTGAATCACTTTTGCTTGGGTCACGTTTTCAAACTTTCTAACCCTCACAGTTGCAAAGAAACATCTATTTTTAAAAATGATGGTTGAGGTCCTGATACCAGCAGGTGACTCTGGGAGCTGGGCCTGTTTGCATGGGCCCACGCCTTCATTTGGGTTTGCTTTTTGGGCTTATAGGTTGGCTTGGGGGGTGAGAGGGTAGGATCCAATCTCTAAAGCTGCTGCTCTTCCTTTGCCCGCTGTGTGCTGCGAGTGCTTCCCCTGTGACTGTCCCTCATGTTACATGTTCCTCAGAGCTCCCCTGGTGTTGAACTTTCTGGATGCTCACTGGGAAGGATAAGAGGCGTGTCTGTGCAGCATGGGGCCAGGGCACTGACTCTGATGGCTGCTGAGTGGGAGCTGGTGGGCTCAGTGCAGGGTATGCAGCCTCGCCTGGTAAATCATTAAATCACTCTCCCCTTCTTTTGGAATGCGAGGTGGCTACAGCGCGAGAGACCAGCCTGGTCACAGCTCAGCGGTGGAATCGGGGCCATCACCCCGTGTATTTAGAGGAGGGTGTGGTGTTAGATACAGAGATGGTCTTGTGGTAAAGGTACAGGGCTGGAAGTTTGGGATATCAGGGGTCCGTTTCTGGCTCTACCATTGTGCTGTGTGCTGGGGCAAGTCACTTACCTAACCTTTATGCCTCAGTTTACCCAGTGGTGATTGCCTACTGGCAATGCTCTTCTGGGGTTTAACTCGGTGTGGCCAAGCCATGCTCCTTATCCTGGGCTAAATGGGGACACAATTTGGTCCTAAATGTGTTGTAAATCTCTCTAGAAGTGCCACGTATATTTAGACACAGACAGATCACAAGCAAACAAATCTGTAGATGCACATGTGCCCACCTGCCCAGGCCTGTGTGACTATACTGGGACCACTCACTAGCAGACCCAGAGTACAAAGAGTCAAGTGAGAGGCAGTCCAGGTGGCGCTGATAAGCCACCAAGCAGTCCTGTGATGTTAATTCCATCCTCCCCTCTCTGCTATTCTCCTGCTTTCCCTTTGCCTGGGTTAAATTATTTAACAGACCCTGCTCTGGCAGGAAGGGCTGCAGGCAGATGTAGGCACGAAACGAGAATTAAATTAGAAAGGATTCCTGCTCCTTCTTCTCTCTTCTGCACCCCTCTACACCAAGTCCCTTCCAGCCAGGGGACGGGCCAGGTAACGGGAATTGGGAGCATGAGTGGGTTTAGTTGGGGGTCATTTCCTGTTTCTCAGATTTATTGCAGCCATTGCATGGGGCCATGTAAATGAGTACATCTTGGAATAAAGGATGCAGGCCAAGCTTAGAGTCCACCATCCTGTATCTTGGGGAGCAGGGATTCTGAAAAAGATTTAGGGGTCATGTTCAGCTGATTATCCATCGTGCGCTCCCCCGGTGATGCTGTGGCTCGGTGGTCTAATGCGATGGTAGATGTAGAAACAGGACTCTCGAGTGGGGGTGGAGAGTTTCTTTTGACCAGGTCTGGAATGCTGCGTACCATTGTGCTGCCCACCGTTCAGGAAGGATGTAACTGGATTGGAGAGGGGTCAGAAATGAGTTACAGGAATGATTGAAGGGTTTGAAAACCTTTCTTATAGTGATAGACTCGGAGCTCAACCGGGTGGGTTGAGGAGTGGCTTGACTAGTCTGTAAGCACCTACATGGGGAATAAATATTTAATAACGGGCTCTTCAGTCTAGCAGCGAAAGGTCTAACACCATCCAATGGCTGCAGGTTGAAGCTAGATGAATTCAGACTGGAAATAAGGTGTACATTTTTTAACGCTGAGAGTAATCAGCCATTGGAACAATTCCCCCAGAGTTGTGGGGTCTCCATCACTGACAGCTGTTAAATCACAGGATAGAAGCTCGGCTCTATTTTGTGCGTGTGTGACGTGGGAGGTCAGATGAGAAGATCTTGGAATCTATGAATTTCCCCCCTTTAAAGGTCAGACTGTCAATGATCAATTTAGGCTCCCAGGATCCTATGGTAGGTTGGCTTTAGGGCCCCGTGACTCATCAGGGCATAAGCCAGCCTGAAATTGATTTTGGGGGTAGGAGGTGGGGCGTTAGGAAGAAATGGCTCCTCAGTGCAGGCTGTCCAGTCATTTGTCCATGCAGGGTTTCTAGCACCTTCCTCTGAAGCAGCTGGCACTGGGCTCCCAGACCAGATGGAGCCCTGATCTGGCTCATCTGCTCCGTAGCCCTGGGAGTCCTCGCTTCTCCAAGGGGATCTGTAGTTCCCAGCAGGATTCATAAGAACGGCCATACTGGGTCAAACCAAAGGTCCATCTAGCCCAGTATCCTGTCTTCCGACAGTAGCCAATGCCAGATGCCTCAGAGGGATTGAACAGAGCAAGGAATCATCAAGTGATCCATCCCGTTGCCCATTCCCAGCTTCTGGCAAACAGAGGCCAGGAACACCATCCTTGCCCATCCTGCATAATAGCCATTGATGGACCTATCCTCCATGAACTTATCTAGTTCTTTTTTGAACCCTGTTATTGCCTTGGTCTTCACAACATCCTCTGGCAAGGAGTTCCACAGGTTCTGTGCGGTGTGTGAAGAAATGCTTCCTTTTGTCTGTTTTAAACCTGCTGCCTATTAATTTCATTTGGTAACCCCCCTAGTTCATGTGTTATGAGAAGGAGTAAATAACACTTCCTTGTTCACTTTCTCCACACCAGTCAGGATTTTATATTCTTATGTACTTACATTCATATGTGCTCTCGGTCATGGGAAGCGTAGCTGGCAGTTTAGGCTTGTCATAAACAGATAGCTAAGGGTTAATGTTTCTTTTATCTGTAAAGGGTTAACAAAGGGAACCGCACACCTGACCAGAGGACCAATCAGGAAACAAGATTTTTCAAATCTCAAGGGAGGGAACTCCTGGGTGTGTGTCTTTTGTCTGTGCCTCTGCTCTAGTGCTCTCTCGGCTCTGAGAGAGGATCTCTCTACCTTCAGATTTTCTAATCTTCTGTTTCCAAGTGTAAGTACAAAGGTAGAAGACAATAGGTTTTTATATTGTTTTTGTATTTACATGTGTGTAGTTTGCTGGAATGTTTTAAATTGTATATCTTTTTGGATAAGGCTGTTTATTCATTTTTCTTTTAAGCAATTGACCCTGTATATTGTCAACCTTGATACAGAGACCAGTTTTATGTCTTTTTCTTTCTTTTTATATAAAGCTTTCTTTTTAAAACTTGTTGGATTTTCTTTTCTAGTTGAGGCTCAGGGGGATAGGAATCTCTGTGCCAGGGTTACGGTCTCTCTCAGGGAAAGACTGGGAGGGGGAAATCTCTTTGTGTCAGAGTTGCAAAGCTTACCTTTGCAGGGACTCTGACTGAGGGTGAAAGAAACTGGATCTCTCTGTTTTGCATTTCAAGGAATTGAAATAGGGTGATAGTCCAGGGCCATCCAGGGAGGGGAAGCCTGGGAGGAAATAAAGAGGAGACAAGGGGAGGGGGTTATTTCCCTTTGTTGTAGACTCAGGGCATCTGAGTCTTGGGGTCCCCCAGGGAAGGTTTTGGGGAGACCAGAGTGCGCCAGACACTAGAATCTGGCTGGTGGCAGCGCTATCAGATCTAAGCTGGTAATTAAGCTTGGATGTTTCATGCAGGCACCCACATTTTGGACACTAAGGTTCAGAATTGGGACTTATGCTTATAACAAGGCTGCTGTTGCCTCCCGACCTGGTGAGTCTGCCCAGGTTTTATTTTTGCAGATTAAAAGGAAAAGTCTCAGCATTTCTTAACAAAATACATTTTTTTTCAGTGCTTCCGGCTCCTCTTTTCCCCTGGGCTGGTGAGAATATTAATCTGGGCTGGGCTCGCTGGGTTAGGGAAAGCAAGCAACATCTGCCTGGGTATGGGACTGTGGTGGGTGTTCCTGTGTGATCAGCATGGTTGTGTGTGTGTCTGTCTGTCTCTCCATTTCTGTGTGTGTGTGCATGGAATTGTGTGCGTGTCTGTGTGGTCATGAGTGCATGCACACATCCATTTCTCTGTGTGTACCCACATGTGCATGCTGTGTTTGTGTTGTATGTATGTGACTGTGCACACACGTCCATTTGTGTGTGCACGTGCACTGTGTTTGTGGCGTGTGTGCGCGCTCCTGGGATGGTGTATGTCTCTGAGTTTGTGGGGGTGCTCCAGTATACACAGGGCTGTGTGTGAATTTCCCTGCAGTGTTGGGTGAATGTTTGATTGTGAGTTTTGGCTTTGTGGGGGTGTGAAGATGTGTGTGATTCCATGTGAGACTCTGTGCATGTGCAGTGTGTAGGTGTGACAGTATTGAGAGTGGGTGTGATCCAGTGTGTGGGTGTGATTCTGTGTGAATATCTGTCTGTTTGGGTGGGTGTGTCTGCCTCAGGGAGATTGTGTGGAGAAGTATCTGGTCGAGCTGGGTGATGAAGATCTCAGACTGGGTATGTGGGAACCATTCAGGTAGCTTGTTCCCTTTTGACCCTGTCTCGTGTTCTGCATTAGGCCCCGTGGGATTCCCCTCCCCACATGCAGCCAGAGGTCTGTCCTCCCCCTGTCGCTGTCCAGCGGATAAATTGGCGCTGTCTGCCGTTTGCATTGCACAGCTGCTCAGCTTCACTCTCGTCCTGGAAAGCCCAGGGGGATTCCACAGGAAGAAAGCTAATTCTCTCTCCTTGCTGCTTCCGCCCTCCTCCTCCTTGTGCCGAGCGGAGACGATCAACTTTATGGCTCAGTGGCAAATTCAGAGTGAGTTGAGACCCGCCGGTGTGCTAGCTTAGGGAGCCTGGAGTGCAGCATGCAGGCCTGGCCGAGCAGTGTACCACAGGAGTCTGAATGTCGGGCTGGGGGAACGCAGGCCTCTATTTATCCACAGGGAGGGTGTGTCATTGGGTAGCTGCAGAGCACACTCAGTGCCCCTTGCCAGTGGGCCTCAAGCCCGAGCTGGAAGGACCCTCTTCCCAGGGGCATCCTGTCTCCATGGCACAGGCAATCAGCAGCACCCCTGCCATCTGTCATGGTCATTTATGCACTGTGGACACCTGGCCGACAGGATGTTGACTTATTCCGTTGAGCCCATTACATGCGGGGACCCCTGGTTGCTAGTGACCTAGGCTGGATTTGAACCAGTGACTCGGCTGTGCAGGACCTGTATTAATCCCTGAGCCAGCCAGCCTATGGCAGGATTTGGTCTTAACCCTTTCATGCCCAGCCCCTGAGAATGAAGAGCACCCTTTTCCAGCAGCGCTCCATCTTCTCTTGTAGCAGTGGGGACACATCATGCTGCTGCTGGCCAGTGCTCATGTGCACAAGCTCAAGTGTTTGTTACTTGCTGTGCCAGGGCCAGTCTCCAGCTGGCAGCTCCAAATGGAAGGATCCTCCTGTGAGTATGCACCTTGTGATACATCACCACCCGTGCGGTGCACCGATGCAGCCTGGGACCTCTCGCGAAGTGATGCGCTTGGGTTGGCAGGAGGACGGGGAACCCATTGCTCATTAAACCCACAACATGTCTCCTTGGTAGGACTTTGGCCCAGGGAAGGCTCCAAGCCTGAGTCTTAGGGCCAAGTTGGCTGATGAGCTGAGGAGGAGATGAGGTTGAGGACAGCGGTGAACATCAGGGAGGGGCTGATGGGCCGCAGTGAGGTTTCCTTCTAGAATCAAAATCTGACCCAAAACATAAGCAGCGGGCAGCAGTGTCCAGTTCACGGCACTGTGTGTAAAAGTGTAATCTTGGGCGTGTGAGAGAAGGAAATGTCTCTGGAGAGAAACACACCCAAATGGGAGCATGCACAAACAAAGGGGTGCACATGTGGAGAAAGAAAATGGCTATTTTTAGAAACACCACCAGTTTTTTGAGTGTGCACAATTGTTAAAGTGGTGGGAAATGTGTATTGTTCGCAGCACAGTCAATGGTGCACAAGGGTGAGCTGGCGTGTGCTTGTGTATGAGGAGGAGGGGAATAGCTCATGCTGGGAACACGTTCTGAGGTGCGTGCAGCCTTTGTGGGTCTGCCTCCTGTCTTGGCGAATGGCTCCTAATGTGATGTCTCTGTACAGTGAGCAGATTTTCCTTCCTTGCCCTTGGCAGCGTGGGGCAGATGGGCCATGCTCCGCTCAGCAGCATTGCGAGCTAACGAGGGCTGCATGGATGCACACCCCGGTAGGAGGAGGGGGGGCCTTGTTCATAAACTCTCAGCCCGATGGGGCTCCTGAAACAGCAAAGCAGGGCCCTCATGTTACCTAGTGGTCAGCACCTGTCACAGGTCTCCAGTCCAAGTAGGCTATTGGTCTGTTATCACACCAGCTGTGGAGCCTGGCTCCTTAGCTCAAAGTGTAGAGACTCATGCTGCCAGCTCTGGAGGTCTCCGGTTTGATCCCCTGTGTTGATCACGATGACAGTCATCACGCTTTCAGTCTATAGGGTTTAGTGATAGGCTGTATGGTGTCCCCTGGCTCCCATTGCTCATATCTGATTGGCTCACCTGCATGAATAGATTTGCCTCTCTCCTTCAGGAGGCAAGTCAGTAGCCTTGATGTCCGCAGGTGGGGGGACACTGAGGCACAGAGGTGGAAGCAACTGCCCTAGGTCACCCACTTCTGGTAGTGCTGGGAATTGAACCCAGGTGTCCAGAGCCCCAGTCAGTGCCTCAGCCCCAAGGCAGCCCTTCCGCTTGTAAAATGAGAGCGACACACACATTGTGCCCCGCTTCCACTGAGAGCATCCGTGTGCCTGCCTCTAGCAGAGGCTTTGAAGCCATGGTTCTTCATTGTACCTTCCAGGGGACTTTCAAGCTGTGCACACCTCCCCCTGGAGTAGAACAGGCACCTTTACACCTTCACTAGCACGGGCCATATGGGTGTGCATGTGGGGGCTGCATTGCCGGGGGGAGTGGTGTTCGGGGCTTGGAGGTAGGGCCAGGGAGTGGGGGGTGAGACATGCACATGAGCATGGGGGCTTTGGATTGTGCTTTTAGCGATCAGCCTACTCCCATGACTCTGGCTGCTGGGGAGCCTGAGAGCTGTCCAGGGTGCTGAACAGAGACCTGCTTGCAAGTCTGTCTTGTTGAGAGAGACAAGGTGGGGGAGGCAATCTCTCTTATTGGCCAGTTTCTCCTTGGTTGCAGCAAGTGATCCAAAACCCCCTGAAGTCCATTGCAAGACTGCCCTTGGCTTCAGGCTTTAACTCCTGGTGCTGGGCCTTTCTCCCAAGCACCTTTCATATGGGCTGTCAAAGCATTTTGCAGCCATTCATTAAGCCTCTTCCATGGTGCAGATAATGATGATTGTCCCCCTTTTACAGCTGGGTAGATTGAGGTACAAAGAAGTTCAGATCTGCCCGAGATCTCATTGGCCAAACCAGGGTAAAGAACCCTGGAGTCCTGACACCCTGTCCCCTGCTCCAGTCCCATTTCAGGTGTTTCTCCAGCAAGCTACACCCGAGAGAGGGCAGCGAGGACCCAATGAGAGCTAGGGATACTTAGCTCTACCCCTCCTTGCACACCCTTAGCTGGAGGTCCCTTCGTGGCTACAGGGGGTGGCATGCGAGATTCAGTTGCTCACGGCCCTGCCAGCTGTGCGCAGCAAGCAATGTATCCCACTCCTCCAATTGCCATCTCACCGCAGCTTAAGCCTGTGGATGTGCTGCAGCTCCAGGCAGGGGTGACAGAGGGGGCAGCTAACCTTTCAAACAGGCTAACATCAAACAGCCTGCCTGCCTGGCCATATGTATTAATGTGTCTGGCTCAGGTCTGTGCTGTTAATTACCTGATTCGACGGGGCTGATAGGGAGAAGGAGCAACACAGCATGACTCACCACAGAGCATGAATCACATAAGTGTGAGAGGCAGCACAGAGACATGGTCAGCAGGAGACAAAAATATTGATGGGCAGGTGGAGAAACTGCCAATTGGCACGACCCTCAGTTGCCTTCCTGGGGGCCCATTACCAGGGAAGCCTTCTCCTCTTACGGGATGGGCTGTTTCAGTGCCCAGAGCAGAGGGGCAACCGAGGAAGAAGACGGGCTCAGATGTGTGGGTGAAAAGGAGCAGAGCAGTGGACAGAGAGTAGGGAGCAGGGGCTCTATAGGGGGCTGTGGAAGAAGACGGACTCAGATGCATGGGTGAAGAGTTCGGCGTTGTCCAGAGATGAACCAGAGTCTTCGTTCTGTTTTGTGGGTTGGCGCTGCGGTTCTGTCTCCAGTCTGAAGGGGTTGGTGTGTCTACGCTAGGGGTCGGCATTGGTGTGGCCACATCACCGCGACTTCGCCCAATGCAGAGAGGATTTGAAGAAGGTGAAGGATGGCAAAGACCCGAGAAGGGAGACTGGAGATGGGTGGCTAAATCTGCTTTGCAGAGGTGCTAAAAACCGCATGGCCCAGAGGGATCAAACCTCTCCCTGCCTCCCCCCCATTTTGCTAGTGTTAGTCTCAGACTCTGTGGCAGGCTTAGGCAATGTGAAACCCCTGGAAAGTCACCTGCTCACCTACCTCCATCCAAACACTTGCCCCCTCCCTGGGAGAGCCATGTCAACTTCACACTGTCTTGTTTTATCTGATCTTTGCAGGGTTCCTGGCAAAGAAATGTCAACCATGCAAACGAGGCTTCAGGAGAGTGTCAGATCATAGGGCCATGCTCCTCCCTGGAGTGCAATCAAATATGCAAATAGGATCCTGGGGGGCTTGCGGAGTATTAATAGTTGTGAACGCGCCTGTGCAAACTCAAGTCATTTCTTTGAAAGGACACAGCTAAGGTGGGGAGGTAGAAAGTCAGAGAGGAGCTATGGCCATTGCTTTGTACACATCGTGTGTGTGGGACCCCAGCAGGGCGCATATGTCATGTGTCCCATTACTGCCGCCTTACAGTGAACATGCAGACTGTAGACATACAAGGGCCATTGTCTGGAGGCCAGTTGGTTTCTGACCTTTCAACCCCCAGGTTTGTTCTCTAGAGCCAGAGTTGGGGAACGCCCCAGGGTGCTGGAGCCATGATTCTAGCATCCTGAATCTGGAAGTAGTGCTGATGGGTATTTCATTGGCATTGTATCTTCTTTCCTTGGTGAAGCACCAGCATCATTTTGTTGGTTTATTTGGGGATTGGTCCTGCTTTGAGCAGGGGTTGGACTAGATACCTCCTGAGGTCCCTTCCAACCCTTATATTCTATGATTGATCATAGCAAGTGTCAGCAGCAGTCACGAGAGCCGAACTTCTCAACCATGGGCTGCTGCTTAGCCTGTGCGAGGAGCTAGAACATGCTTTTTGCGTATCCTAGAAAAATGGTGGTTGTAGAAATTGAAGAAACAAAGGACCCCTCTCCCCATAAGAGCCAGATTTTCCAAACTTTAAGGGCTGAGATTGTAACCTGAGGGATTTGCATTTAAAATGAATAGGGATTAGGGTTCCAAATTGCATTTTACTTACGCGGTTGTGTGCCTATGCTCTTTGAAAATGTGGCCTTATCATTTGATATTAACTATTCCACCCCCTGCCCCAGACTCTGGTTATTTAAAATGACACATGGTTAGAATTCACGAGCCCAGTGTTCAACGTCTGTTTCAGCATTTGGGCATGCTGGGCATCTAAAATGGGGTCTTGGGCTCCCCCGGAGCTGGAAATTGTGGCCCCCCAGTCACAGCAGAAAGCACAAGCGCCGAGTTGCTCAGCTGTCATCCTTGTGCCTTTTCCTCAGAGCTGTGAACGCGTGTGACACAGGGGAAGGGAGTAACGGAGGCTTGCGGAGCGTCGCTGGGATGCAGCATGACTGCAGCCCTGCTAATGAAGGTCAAAAGCTTAATTCTCCCCCTGCCTTTGTTTTTAATAGGAATCTTCTAACCAGTTATCACTGCAAAAAACCTGTGTGTGTGTGGGAAACACCAGCTCTTTGCTGGAGAGCGATAACCTGGTGACACATGGATTGCACGGACTTGGCATCCATCGCTCTACTTGCTGTGCTGCTTGTAGCACACTCTAATCTGACAGACCCCAACAATTCATTTGGAGAAAGGGGTCTTGGGGCTGATGGGGGAGTGTGACTTCCCTCTGATCTTTCCTTTCTTCTCCTCCCCTCCTTCCTTCTGTTCTGTTTTCCTTCCATCTCTTCCGCTGCCTCTCCAATGAGCTTTCCTGGAAACACAATGCCGGTTACCAGTGAGAGAATTAAACGCCCCTCACCCCCGGCTTGGCAGGCATTCAACAGAAAGAGGAGACATGGAGCCCATAGGGCTGTTGAGTGGCCCTTTAGCATTGCCATGTGGGGCCTCTCCAAGCACTTTATCCCCTTCCACCACAAGGGCTACAGCCCTGGGAGTTCTCAGACAGCCTTGATTTCACCCCAGAGTCTTTTGCGCTGTTTGTGTGTTTTATTTCTGGACACAACACATGAGGGGAGAGGCCAGCTGGGCCCTGAGCCTGAGAAACAGGCTAACGGCCTGGACCAAAGCTCACTGAAGTCAGTGGAAATGCTCTCATTGATTGCGGCTCAGGCCCCGTGGGAAGCTCTGAATGCGAACTGCACTATGCCCCCGCTATAAAAAGGCTTTCCCTGAGGGTGGAGCTAGTGTCACCACCCCTCCAAGTTCTTGTATGCAGTGCCCTCCCTGGGCTCCCGCCTAACAGCTCCCCAGGGCTCTGGTTCTCTCTTTCCTACACCAGGGTGTAAATCAAGAGTTCCACTGGCGTTGGTAACAAAGGCATCAGGCTCTTGCATTTTCTTTCTGTGGATGTCAAAGGGTAACTTTTCCCCTACCCCCCTGTAGCTTGTCTGAGGGTCCAGAGGTCTTCAGTTTGAAACAAGAAGCGGAACTGAAAGACCAGGTGCAGGAGCTCACGCTCTGTGACAGACGCAGAAGCCTCCGTGTCTGGTCCTGCCTCAGTGTTTGCTGACACACACATTTTGATTTTTCATTTGGAAATGACTTTTCTAAATGAAAGGAATTGTTTTTAGATTCAAAACATTTTGAAAAAGTTTTTAAAAAAGGTCAGAATTGGAACAAAATGTCAATTTTAGTGAAACAAAATGTTCTGAGAAGAGAAATTTCTCATAGGTTTGTTTTGCAGGATTTTTTTTTTTTTTTGGTTCTATTTCAGAAGAGAAAATTTTTGAAATTGTGGCACTTCCTATGAAATGGAATATCTGGTGCCCGGCCAGATCCATAAACAGAATCCTTCTGTCTACAGATTTCTAGGTCTCACTCATTTTACAAGCATTAACATTACTTGACTTTTTTTAAGGTTAGAATAAGGCTGGAGACAACAGTAATTAATTATTCAAACTCTGAAACTGGAATAATTAGCCTAATTACCAGTCTCAGGTGATGTCTTATTCCTTGGTCTGTTATCAGACAGAAGGCAAAAATTAATGAACCTATCAGCCTGACTTTTGTAGATTGATCCTAGCTTTACACAAAGTTTAGGATGCTACCAAGGTATATTTAGCGTGTGTCAGTTCCACTTAAGTTATTTTTTAGGGGTGAAATTCACCAAAAATATTATGCACCATGTGATCACTCAAAATCAGACTTCAGTGAGACTGGCTTTTGTGCGGGCTCCTCCATTTCACCCTATAAACTTAAGTATTCTGGGTCCAGATTTTTCATAGGGCTTCCTGTGCTGATGAGCATACGTGTGCAAAACAACTGCATCTGTGTGTGCAAGTGGGGTAAGTGATGTGCACAGTGGCTGCACGATTGGCTGACTGGCATGTGTCAGCATCTGCTGTGGCTTCTGATGTAGGGATTGTTACGATTCGGAGAGATCGGCTTGCACACTCCGAGGGAACAAATTAGACACATGCATCCATTAAAGCTAAAGGCAAAGGTGCTGTGCAGGGCACATTGGGAGTTCAGTGTTCAACTGCCACCCCTTCCAAAGGGAACCTAACTGTCTTTTGTGCCTGTGAAAATCTTTCCCTAGCCTCCCCCATCATCCCCAGGGCAGGAGCAGAGATCTGGGCCGCCGCTGGAGGATATGGTAGCGATTTTAAATGTGGCTCAGGTTTTTAGTTGGGCTGAGCTGCGCGGGTTAGATGGAAGGGAGAACTGACTTATAGGGGGGAGGAGGGAGGCTGTGAATGGGGCGGGAAGGAGCTTTGCATGAAATAAAACCCTGGGGCAGTATGAGCATGTTGCAGTCAAGGTGAGGAGCTATGCCTTGAAGGTTACTATGGCAGTGGTGGCATTCAGTGTGCGGAGAAGAACTTTGCGGTTGGCAGGCAGGGTGCCCCCCCCACTGTTGTGTGTTTGCTGTTTAACGAGGGGGGGCTCCCCACTGAGAGCAGACCAGAGGGGATGGGGCAGTGCTGGTGGGGGCCAATGTGCCATGCGCTGGAGGGCCCGGTTCCATGGAGGGCCCGTGCCGTCAGCCCTGGGGAGCAGGATCAGGGCCGGGCATGGAGCTGGGCCCTTGGAAATCCCCTCGCTGCAGGGGCTGGCGTCTGTGGGGTGCAGCCAGGCCTGGGTCCAGATGCTGCACCTATGGGGCACTTCCAGTCCCTTCCACGTGCAAGATGGAAGGCTGAAGACATTGCTAAGGAGCCTCCAAGCAGGAGCAGAGTTATTCCAGGGTGGTTGGTGTCGGGGGGTAGAGATAGGAGGGATGGAGGGGCGTGTCAGGCAGAACAGTTCAGAGAGTGCAAGGCTTCCAAGGGAAAGGCTGGGGTAGTTGGCACTACGCACGTCTGAGCCCTGTGCTGGCGTATGGGAAAAAGGCCCAGTGAGCTCAGATTGTCACCTTCCCCCTCCACCCTCTCTTCCACACCCACTCACACTTATCCAGATGCAGCTTAAGCCACCAGCTCTGCTGAGGGTTTGTGGCTTCTTGTCAGAGGGTGGAACGCGAACACCCCTGCGGGCGTCGCTCTCGGGCCGGTCTCTCTCTCGGAGCACCAAGCCGGTGCTCAGCGTGACGCTGTCTGTGTCAGTGAGGGATCCCCGTTGTTTCAGCTATGTGGTCAGGTGGCATAAAACACCGGGCTCTGTACTCTCAGGGCTGAGGTTCAGGCAGGCTGTGTGGCCCAGTGAGTAGGGCTCTGAACCGGGACTTAGGAGACCTGGTTTCTCCGCTGCTCTGCAACCTTGGGCAAGTTACTTCCCGTGTCTATGTTCAGTTTGCCCTCCTGACCCTTATCTGTTTAGACTGGAAGCTGTTCAGGGTAGTAGCTGTCTTTTGTGCAGCACCTAACACCATGGGGCCAAGGTGTCTATTAGCGACTTTAGGAGCTGCCGATAACAGACAGGAGGGATAGCTCAGTGGTTTGAGCATTGGTGTGCTAAACCCAGGGTTGTAAGTTCAATCCTTGAGGGGGCCATTTAGGGATCTGGGGCAAAAATCTGCCTGGGATTGGTCCTGCTTTGGACTAGATGACCTCCTGAGGTCCCTTCCATTCCTGGTATTCTACAATATTCCATAACAAGCAGAACTTCATAGACAGCAGCTCCTATATTTTGCCTTCCCATTATCAGTTGTTCCCCAACCACTGCTTTGAAGAGCTCCAGCTCCTCTGGGCTTTGCAGCAGGGACTCGGAACTTGCCAGGGGCAGAGTCCTGGGGTCAGGGAGGTGCCTTTTGTTGTCTCCAGGTCTAGCTGTGAGACACTGATAGTCCACATTTGCAGCCTGCATGTGGCTTGTTTCCATCTTATCCCAAGAGGCAATGATGTTGGGGCTGAAATGGGCTGTGTCCCCTCCCCCTTTGCTTTTTCCTTTCCCATCCCTTTCCCTGTGTCGTAGCCGGCTTGTTCTTCCAGGTTCTGTCACTAGTGCACATGGCCCAGGATATCTGCCACTGGGGGGTTGGAGAGCGGATTACAGGCAGTTTGGGTTATTTCAATAGGAAGAATATACGCTGAGCACACCCACGCTGACTGCCCCCTGCCTGCATTAGCGCACACTCCGTGTACACCCACCTTTCCACCCACTGCAGATACGTGCGTGCCACACACTGCACTTGTATTCTCTTGCACACACAGTCACACACATACTATGTCCTGTGTACATGGATCCTTGCACACTTCACTTATATGGCCATTGTTTCTTTCGCTCACATATGCACAGCCTGCATTCTCACATAGGCCCTCTGCATGTGTACACACCATATGTTCGCTGGTCCATGTACACACCACATGCATGAGGCTTGACTCCCAGCTATACAAATACACACGTGCACACTCTGTATACATGCCATATACAACACACGTGTATACATGTGCACACACTCACCGAGCACATATATACTACACAATTGTGCACACATGCACACTAACACCTTACACACATGCATATAACAGTCTCCCATGTAAACAGATGTACATGCACATACACAACCTATGCACAAGCATGTACATATCATATACACACATGCACACCCCCTACAAGCATGCACTTATAACACACGTTGTAGCACTCCTACCCCCCTACCCGACACCTGGCTACATCCACTGTAACACTCTTAGGCTACGTCTACACTGCACGATTATTTCGAAGTAGTTTAAACCGATATTACGAAACCGATGTTATAAAATCGGTTTTGCGCGTCCACAATGCGATCACAAAATCGATTGCTTGTGTCCATGGTCCAAGGCTACCATCGATTTCAGGAGCGGTGCACTGTGGGTAGCTGTTCCTCAGCTATCCCATAGTTCCCACTTCCG